>NW_027478450.1:0-300000 GCF_051014685.1 Ptiloglossa arizonensis | reverse complement strand
TAACGTACAACGTATAACGTATAACGTATAACGTATAACGTATAACGTATAACTTATAACGCATAACGTATAACGTACAACGTATAACGTATAACGTATAACGTATAGCATGTAACGTATAACTTATTACGTATAACGTATAACGTATAACGTATAACGTATAACGTATACCGTATAACGTATAACGTATAACGTATAACGTATCACGAATAACGTAAAACGTATAACGCATAACGTATAACGTATAACGTGTAACGAAGAACGTAAAACGTATAACGTATAACGTATAACGTATACCGTATAACGTATAACGTATAACGTATAACGTATCACGAATAACGTAAAACGTATAACGCATAACGTATAACGTATAACGTGTAACGAAGAACGTATAACGTATAACGTATAACGTATAACGTATAACGTATAACGTATGACGTATAACGTATAACGTATAACGTATAACGTATAACGTATAACGTATAACGTATAACGTATAACGTATAACGTATACCGTATAACGTATAACGTATAACGTATAACGTATCACGAATAACGTAAAACGTATAACGCATAACGTATAACGTATAACGTGTAACGAAGAACGTATTACGAATATCGTAAAACGTATTACGTATTACATATTTCGAATAACGTATAACGTGTATCGTATAACTTATGACGTACAACTTATAAGGTATAACGTATAACTTATAAGGTATAACGTATAACGTATAACGTATAACGTCTAACGTATAACGTATAACGTATAACGTATAACGTATAACGTATAACGTATAACGTATAACGTATAACGTATAACGTATAACGTATAACGTATAACGAATAACGTATGACGTTTAACGTATGACGTATAACGTATAACGTTTCACGAATAACGTATAACGTATAACGTACAACGTATAACGTATAACGTATAACGTATAACGTATAACGTATAACGTATAACGTATAACGTATAATGTATAACGTACAACGTATAACGTATAACGTATAACGTATAACGTATAACGTATAACTTATAACGCATAACGTATAACGTACAACGTATAACGTATAACGTATAACGTATAGCATGTAACGTATAACTTATTACGTATAACGTATAACGTATAACGTATAACGTATAACGTATAACGTATAACGTATAACGTATAACGTATAACGTATAACGTATAACGTATAACGTATAACGTATAACGTATAACGTATAACGTATAACGTACAACGTATAACGTATAACGTATAACGTATAACGTATAACGTATAACGTATAACGTATAACGTATAACGTATAAAGAATAACGTATAACGTATAACGTATAACGTATAACGTATAACGTATAACGTATAACGTATAACGTATAACGTATAACGTATAACGTATAACGTATAACGTATAACGTATAACGTATAACGTATGACGTATAACGTATAACGTATAACGTATAACGTATAAAGAATAACGTATAACGTATAACGTATAACTTATCACGTATTACGTATAACGTATAACGTATAACGTATAACGTATAACGTATAACGTATAACGTATAACGTATAACGTATAACGTATAACGTATAACGTATTACGTATAACGTATAACGTATAACGTATAACGTATAACGTATAACGTATAACGAATAACGTATAACGTATAACGTGTAACGAATAACGTATAACGTATAACGTATAACGTATAACGCATAACGTATAACGTATGACGTATAACGTATAACGTATAACGTATAACGTATAACGTATAACGTATAACGTATAACGTATAACGTATAACGTATAACGTATAACGTACAACGTATAACGTATAACGTATAACGTATAACGTATAACGTATAACGTATAACGTATAGCATGTAACGTATAACGTATAACGTATAACGTATAACATATAACGTATAACGTATAACGTATAACGTATAACGTATAACGTATAACGTATAACGTATAACGTATAACGTATAACGTAGAACGTATAACCTATCAGGTATAACGTATTACGAATTACGTGTAACGTATAACGTAAAACGTATAACGAATAACGCATAACGTATAATGTATAACGTATATCGTATAACGTATAACGTATAACGTATTACGTATAACGTATGACGTATAACGTATAACGTATAACGTATAACGTATAACGTATGACGTATAACGTATAACGTATAACGTATAACGTATAAAGAATAACGTATAACGTATAACGTATAACTTATCACGTATTACGTATAACGTATGACGTATAACGTATAACGTATAACGTATAACGTATAAAGAATAACGTATAACGTATAACGTATAACGTATAACGTATAACGTATAACGAATAACGTATGACGTAAAACGTATGACGTATAACGTATAACGTATAACGTACAACGTATAACGTATAACGTATAACGTACAACGTATAACGTATAACGTATAACGTATAGCATATAACGTATAACGTATAACGTATAACGTATAACGTATAACGTATAGCATGTAACGTATAACGTATAACGTATAAGGTATAACATATAACGTATAACGTATAACGTATAACGTATAACGTATAACGTATAACGTATAACGTATAACGTAGAACGTATAACCTATCAGGTATAACGTATTACGAATTACGTGTAACGTATAACGTAAAACGTATAACGAATAACGCATAACGTATAATGTATAACGTATATCGTATAACGTATAACGTATAACGTATTACGTATAACGTATGACGTATAACGTATGACGTATAACGTATGACGTATAACGTATAACGTATAACGTATAACGTATAAAGAATAACGTATAACGTATAACGTATAACGTATAACGTATAACGTATAACGAATAACGTATGACGTAAAACGTATGACGTATAACGTATAACGTATAACGTACAACGTATAACGTATAACGTATAACGTACAACGTATAACGTATAACGTATAACGTATGGCATATAACGTATAACGTATAACGTATAACGTATAACGTATAACGTATAACGTATAACGTATAACGTATAACGTATAACGTATACCGTATAACGTATAACGTATAACGTATAACGTATCACGAATAACGTAAAACGTATAACGCATAACGTATAACGTATAACGTGTAACGAAGAACGTATAACGAATATCGTAAAACGTATTACGTATTACATATTTCGAATAACGTATAACGTGTATCGTATAACTTATGACGTATAACTTATAAGGTATAACGTATAACTTATAAGGTATAACGTATAACGTATAACGTATAACGTCTAACGTATAACGTATAACGTATAACGTATAACGTATAACGTATAACGTATAACGTATAACGTATAACGTATAACGTATAACGTATAACGTATAACGTATAACGTATAACGTATAACGAATAACGTATGACGTAAAACGTATGACGTATAACGTATAACGTATAACGTACAACGTATAACGTATAACGTATAACGTACAACGTATAACGTATAACGTATAACGTATAGCATATAACGTATAACGTATAACGTATAACGTATAACGTATAACGTATAACGTATAACGTATAACGTATAACGTATAACGTATACCGTATAACGTATAACGTATAACGTATAACGTATTACGTATCACGAATAACGTAAAACGTATAACGCATAACGTATAACGTATAACGTGTAACGAAGAACGTATAACGAATATCGTAAAACGTATTACGTATTACATATTTCGAATAACGTATAACGTGTATCGTATAACTTATGACGTATAACTTATAAGGTATAACGTATAACTTATAAGGTATAACGTATAACGTATAACGTATAACGTCTAACGTATAACGTATAACGTATAACGTATAACGTATAACGTATAACGTATAACGTATAACGTATAACGTATAACGTATAACGTATAACGTATAACGTATAACGAATAACGTATGACGTATAACGTATGACGTATAACGTATAACGTATCACGAATAACGTATAACGTATAACGTACAACGTATAACGTATAACGTATAACGTATAACGTATAACGTATAACGTATAACGTATAACGTATAACGTACAACGTATAACGTATAACGTATAACGTATAACGTATAACGTATAACTTATAACGCATAACGTATAACGTACAACGTATAACGTATAACGTATAACGTATAGCATGTAACGTATAACTTATTACGTATAACGTATAACGTATAACGTATAACGTATAACGTATAACGTATAACGTATAACGTATAACGTATAACGTATAACGTATAACGTATAACGTATAACGTATAACGTACAACGTATAACGTATAACGTATAACGTATAACGTATAACGTATAACGTATAACGTATAACGTATAACGTATAACGTATAAAGAATAACGTATAACGTATAACGTATAACGTATAACGTATAACGTATAACGTATAACGTATAACGTATAACGTATAACGTATAACGTATAACGTATAACGTATAACGTATAACGTATAACGTATAACGTATAACGTATAACGTATAACTTATAACGTATAACGTTTCACGTATAACGTATAACGTATAACGTATAACGTATAACGTATAACGTATAACGTATAACGTATAACGTATAACGTATAATCTATGACGTATAACGTATAACCTATAACGTATAACGTATAACGTATAACGTATAACGTATGTCGTATAACGTATAACGTATAACGTATAACGTATAAAGAATAACGTATGTCGTATAACGTATAACGTATAACGTATAACGTATAACGTATAACGTATAACGTATAACGTATAACGTATAACGTATAACGTACAACGTATAACGTATAACGTATAACGTATAACGTATAACGTATAACTTATAACGCATAACTTATAACGTACAACGTATAACGTATAACGTATAACGTATAGCATGTAACGTATAACTTATTACGTATAACGTATAACGTATAACGTATAACGTATAACGTATAACGTATAACGTATAACGTATAATGTATAACGTATATCGTATAACGTATAACGTATAACGTATTACGTATAACGTATGACGTATAACGTATAACGTATAACGTATAACGTATAACGTATGACGTATAACGTATAACGTATAACGTATAACGTATAAAGAATAACGTATAACGTATAACGTATAACTTATCACGTATTACGTATAACGTATGACGTATAACGTATGACGTATAACGTATAACGTATAAAGAATAACGTATAACGTATAACGTATAACGTATAACGTATAACGTATAACGTATAACGTATAACGTATAACGAATAACGTATGACGTAAAACGTATGACGTATAACGTATAACGTATAACGTACAACGTATAACGTATAACGTATAACGTACAACGTATAACGTATAACGTATAACTTATAACGCATAACTTATAACGTACAACGTATAACGTATAACCTATAACGTATAACGTATAACGTATAACGTATAACGTATGTCGTATAACGTATAACGTATAACGTACAACGTATAACGTATAACGTATAACGTATAACGTATAACGTATAACTTATAACGCATAACTTATAACGTACAACGTATAACGTATAACCTATAACGTATAACGTATAACGTATAACGTATAACGTATGTCGTATAACGTATAACGTATAACGTATAACGTATAAAGAATAACGTATGTCGTATAACGTATAACGTATAACGTATCACGAATAACGTAAAACGTATAACGCATAACGTATAACGTATAACGTGTAACGAAGAACGTATAACGAATATCGTAAAACGTATTACGTATTACATATTTCGAATAACGTATAACGTGTATCGTATAACTTATGACGTATAACTTATAAGGTATAACGTATAACTTATAAGGTATAACGTATAACGTATAACGTATAACGTCTAACGTATAACGTATAACGTATAACGTATAACGTATAACGTATAACGTATAACGTATAACGTATAACGTATAACGTATAACGTATAACGTATAACGTATAACGAATAACGTATGACGTATAACGTATGACGTATAACGTATAACGTATCACGAATAACGTATAACGTATAACGTACAACGTATAACGTATAACGTATAACGTATAACGTATAACGTATAACGTATAACGTATAATGTATAACGTACAACGTATAACGTATAACGTATAACGTATAACGTATAACGTATAACGTATAACTTATAACGCATAACGTATAACGTACAACGTATAACGTATAACGTATAACGTATAGCATGTAACGTATAACTTATTACGTATAACGTATAACGTATAACGTATAACGTATAACGTATAACGTATAACGTATAACGTATAACGTATAACGGTATAACGTATAACGTATAACGTATAACGTATAACGTATAACGTATACGAACGTATAACGTATAACGTATAACGTATAACGTATAACGTATAACGTATAACGATAACGTATAACGTATAACGTATAACGTATAACGTATAACGTATAACGTATAACGTATAACGTATAACGTATAACGTATAACGTATAACGTATAACGTATAACGTATAACGTATAACGTATAACGTATAACGTATAACGTATAACGTATGACGTTAAGTATAACGTATAACGTATAACGTATAACGTATAAAGAATAACGTATAACGTATAACGTATAACTTATCACGTATTACGTATAACGTATAACGTATAACGTATAACGTATAACGTATAACGTATAACGTATAACGTATAACGTATAACGTATAACGTATAACGTATAACGTATTACGTATAACGTATAACGTATAACGTATAACGTATAAGGTATAACGTATAACGAATAACGTATAAACGTATAACGTGTAACGAATAACGTATAACGTATAACGTATAACGTATAACGTATAGCATATAACGTATAACGTATAACGTATAACGTATAACGTATAACGTATAACGTATAACGTATAACGTATAACGTATAACGTATACCGTATACCGTATAACGTATAACGTATAACGTATAACGTATAACGTATCACGAATAACGTAAAACGTATAACGCATAACGTATAACGTATAACGTGTAACGAAGAACGTATAACGAATATCGTAAAACGTATTACGTATTACATTATTTCGAATAACGTATAACGTGTATCGTATAACTTATGACGTATAACTTATAAGGTATAACGTATAACTTATAAGGTATAACGTATAACGTATAACGTATAACGTCTAACGTATAACGTATAACGTATAACGTATAACGTATAACGTATAACGTATAACGTATAACGTATAACGTATAACGTATAACGTATAACGTATAACGTATAACGAATAACGTATGACGTATAACGTATGACGTATAACGTATAACGTATCACGAATAACGTATAACGTATAACGTACAACGTATAACGTATAACGTATAACGTATAACGTATAACGTATAACGTATAACGTATAACGTATAACGTATAACGTACACGTATAACGTATAACGTATAACGTATAACGTATAACGTATAACTTATAACGCATAACGTATAACGTACAACGTATAACGTATAACGTATAACGTATAGCATGTAACGTATAACTTATTACGTATAACGTATAACGTATAACGTATAACGTATAACGTATAACGTATAACGTATAACGTATAACGTATAACGTATAACGTATAACGTATAACGTATAACGTATAACGTACTAACGTATAACGTATAACGTATAACGTATAAACGTATAACGTATAACGTATAACGTATAACGTATAACGTATAACGTATAAAGAATAACGTATAAAGTATAACGTATAACGTATAACGTATAACGTATAACGTATAACGTATAACGTATAACGTATAACGTATAACGTATAACGTATAACGTATAACGTATAACGTATAACGTATACTATAACGTATAACGTATAACGTATAACGTATAACTTATAACGTATAACGTTTCACGTATAACGTATAACGTATAACGTATAACGTATAACGTATAACGTATAACGTATAACGTATAATCTATGACGTATAACGTATAACCTATAACGTATAACGTATAACGTATAACGTATAACGTATGTCGTATAACGTATAACGTATAACGTATAAAGGAAAACGTATGTCGTATAACGTATAACGTATAACGTATAACGTATAACGTATAACGTATAAACGTATAACGTATAACGTTATAACGTATAAACGTATAACGTATAACGTACAACGTATAACGTATAACGTATAACGTATAACGTATAACGTATAACTTATAACGCATAACGTATAACGTACAACGTATAACGTATACACGTATAACGTATAGCATGTAACGTATAACTTATTACGTATAACGTATAACGTATAACGTATAACGTATAACGTATAACGTATAACGTATAACGTATAACGTATAACGTATAACGTATAACGTATAACGTATAACGTATAAACGTATAACGTATAACGTATAACGTATAACGTACAACGTATAACGTATAACGTATAACGTATAACGTATAACGTATAACGTATAACGTATAACGTATAACGTATAAAGAATAACGTATAACGTATAACGTATAACGTATAACGTATAACGTATAACGTATAACGTATAACGTATAACGTATAACGTATAACGTATAACGTATAACGTATAACGTATAACGTATAACGTATAACGTATAACGTATAACGTATAACTTATAACGTATAACGTTTCACGTATAACGTATAACGTATAACGTATAACGTATAACGTATAACGTATAACGTATAACGTATAATCTATGACGTATAACGTATAACCTATAACGTATAACGTATAACGTATAACGTATAACGTATGTCGTATAACGTATAACGTATAACGTATAACGTATAAAGAATAACGTATGTCGTATAACGTATAACGTATAACGTATAACGTATAAAGAATAACGTATAACATATAACGTATAACTGTATAACGTATAACGTATAACGTATAACGTATAACGTATAACGTATTACGTATAACGTATAACGTATAACGTACTAACGTATAACGTATAACGTATAACGTATAACGTATAACGTATAACGTATAACGTATAACGTATAACGTATAACGTATAACGTATAACGTATACGTATAACGTATAACGTATAACGTATACGTATAACGTATAACGTATAACGTATAACGTATAACGTATAACGTATAACGTATAACGTATAAGTATAACGTATAACGTATAACGTATAACGTATAACGTATAACGTATAACGTACAACGTATGACGTATAACGTATAACGTATAACGAATAACGTATAAAGAATAACGTATAACGTATATCGTATAACGTATAACGCATAACGTATAACGAATAACGTATGACGTATAACGTATGACGTATACGTATAACGTATAACGTAATAACTTATAACGTATAACGTTATAACGTATAACGTATAACGTATAACGTATAACGTCTAACGTATAACGTATAACGTATAAAGTATAACGTATAACGTATAACGTATAACGTATAACGTATAACGTATAACGTATAACGTATAACGTATAACGTATAACGTATAACGTATAACGTATAACGTATAACGTATAACGTACAACGTATAACGTATAACGTCTAACGTATAACGTATAACGTATAAAGTATAACGTATAACGTATAACGTATAACGTATAACGTATAACGTATAACGTATAACGTACAACGTATGACGTATAACGTATAACGTATAACGAATAACGTATAAAGAATAACGTATAACGTATAACGTACAACGTATAACGTATAACGTATAACGTATAACGTATAACGTATAACGTATAACGTATAGCATGTAACGTATAACGTATAACGTATAACGTATAACATATAACGTATAACGTATAACGTATAACGTATAACGTATAACGTATAACGTATAACGTATAACGTAGAACGTATAACCTATCAGGTATAACGTATTACGAATTACGTGTAACGTATAACGTAAAACGTATAACGAATAACGCATAACGTATAATGTATAACGTATATCGTATAACGTATAACGTATAACGTATAAACGTATTACGTATAACGTATGACGTATAACGTATAACGTATAACGTATAACGTATAACGTATAACGTATTACGTATAACGTATAACGTATAACGTATAACGTATAACGTATAACGTATAACGAATAACGTATAACGTATAACGTGTAACGAATAACGTATAACGTATAACGTATAACGTATAACGTATAACGTTATAACGTATGACGTATAACGTATAACGTATAACGTATAACGTATAACGTATAACGTATAACGTATAACGTATAACGTATAACGTATAACGTATAAACGTATATAACGTATAACGTATAACGTATAACGTATAACGTACAACGTATAAGTATAACGTATAACGTATAAACGTATAACGTATAACGTATAACGTATAACGTATAACGTATAACGTATAACGTATAACGTATAACGTATAACGTATAACGTATAACGTATAACGTATAACGTATAACGTACAACGTATAACGTATAACGTCTAACGTATAACGTATAACGTATAAAGTATAACGTATAACGTATAACGTATAACGTATAAACGTATAACGTATAACGTATAACGTACAACGTATGACGTATAACGTATAACGTATAACGAATAACGTATAAAGAATAACGTATAACGTATAACGTATAACGCATAACGTATAACGAATAACGTATGACGTATAACGTATGACGTATAACGTATAACGTATAACGTATAACTTATAACGTATAACGTATAACGTACAACGTATAACGTATAACGTATAACGTATAACGTATAGCATGTAACGTATAACTTTTCACGTATAACGTATAACGTATAACGTATAACGTATAACGTATAACGTATAACGTATAACGTATAACGTATAACGTATAACGTATAACGTATGACGTATAACGTATAACGTCTAACGTATAACGTATAACGTATAACGTATAACGTATAACGTATAACGCATATTGTATAACGTATAACGTATATAACGTATTACGTATAACGTATAACGTATAACGTATGACGTATGACGTATAACGTATAACGTATAACGTATAACGTATAAAGAATAACGTATAACGTATAACGTATAACGTATAACGTATAACGTATAACGAATAACGTATGACGTATAACGTAATGACGTATAACGTATAACGTATCACGAATAACGTATAACGTATAACGTCTAACGTATAACGTATAACGTATAACGTATAGCGTATAACGCATATTGTATATAACGTATAACGTATAACGTATTACGTATAACGTATAACGTACAACGTATAACGTATAACGTATAACGTATAACGTATAACGTATAACGTATAACGTATAGCATGTAACGTATAACGTATAACGTATAACGTGTAACATATAACGTATAACGTATAACGTATAACGTTATAACGTATAACGTATAACGTATAACGTATAACGTAGAACGTATAACCTATCAGGTATAACGTATTACGAATTACGTGTAACGTATAACGTAAAACGTATAACGAATAACGCATAACGTATAATGTATAACGTATATCGTATAACGTATAACGTATAACGTATTACGTATAACGTATGACGTATAACGTATAACGTATAACGTATAACGTATAACGTATGACGTATAACGTATAACGTATAACGTATAACGTATAAAGAATAACGTATAACGTATAACGTATAACTTATCACGTATTACGTATAACGTATGACGTATAACGTATAACGTATAACGTATAACGTATAAAGAATAACGTATAACGTATAACGTATAACGTATAACGTATAACGTATAACGAATAACGCATAACGTATAATGTATAACGTATATCGTATAACGTATAACGTATAACGTATTACGTATAACGTATGACGTATAACGTATAACGTATAACGTATAACGTATAACGTATGACGTATAACGTATAACGTATAACGTATAACGTATAAAGAATAACGTATAACGTATAACGTATAACTTATCACGTATTACGTATAACGTATGACGTATAACGTATAACGTATAACGTATAACGTATAAAGAATAACGTATAACGTATAACGTATAACGTATAACGTATAACGTATAACGAATAACGTATGACGTAAAACGTATGACGTATAACGTATAACGTATAACGTACAACGTATAACGTATAACGTATAACGTACAACGTATAACGTATAACGTATAACGTATAGCATATAACGTATAACGTATAACGTATAACGTATAACGTATAACGTATAACGTATAGCATGTAACGTATAACGTATAACGTATAACGTATAACATATAACGTATAACGTATAACGTATAACGTATAACGTATAACGTATAACGTATAACGTATAACGTATAACGTAGAACGTATAACCTATCAGGTATAACGTATTACGAATTACGTGTAACGTATAACGTAAAACGTATAACGAATAACGCATAACGTATAATGTGTAACGTATATCGTATAACGTATAACGTATAACGTATTACGTATAACGTATGACGCATAACGTATAACGTATAACGTATAACGTATAACGTATGACGTATAACGTATAACGTATAACGTATAACGTATAAAGAATAACGTATAACGTATAACGTATAACTTATCACGTATTACGTATAACGTATGACGTATAACGTATAACGTATAACGTATAACGTATAAAGAATAACGTATAACGTATAACGTATAACGTATAACGTATAACGTATAACGAATAACGTATGACGTAAAACGTATGACGTATAACGTATAACGTATAACGTACAACGTATAACGTATAACGTATAACGTACAACGTATAACGTATAACGTATAACGTATAGCATATAACGTATAACGTATAACGTATAACGTATAACGTATAACGTATAACGTATAACGTATAACGTATAACGTATAACGTATACCGTATAACGTATAACGTATAACGTATAACGTATCACGAATAACGTAAAACGTATAACGCATAACGTATAACGTATAACGTGTAACGAAGAACGTATAACGAATATCGTAAAACGTATTACGTATTACATATTTCGAATAACGTATAACGTGTATCGTATAACTTATGACGTATAACTTATAAGGTATAACGTATAACTTATAAGGTATAACGTATAACGTATAACGTATAACGTCTAACGTATAACGTATAACGTATAACGTATAACGTATAACGTATAACGTATAACGTATAACGTATAACGTATAACGTATAACGTATAACGTATAACGAATAACGTATGACGTATAACGTATGACGTATAACGTATAACGTATCACGAATAACGTATAACGTATAACGTACAACGTATAACGTATAACGTATAACGTATAACGTATAACGTATAACGTATAACGTATAATGTATAACGTACAACGTATAACGTATAACGTATAACGTATAACGTATAACGTATAACTTATAACGCATAACGTATAACGTACAACATATAACGTATAACGTATAACGTATAGCATGTAACGTATAACTTATTACGTATAACGTATAACGTATAACGTATAACGTATAACGTATAACGTATAACGTATAACGTATAACGTATAACGTATAACGTATAACGTATAACGTATAACGTATAACGTATAACGTATAACGTACAACGTATAACGTATAACGTATAACGTATAACGTATAACGTATAACGTATAACGTATAACGTATAACGTATAAAGAATAACGTATAACGTATAACGTATAACGTATAACGTATAACGTATAACGTATAACGTATAACGTATAACGTATAACGTATAACGTATAACGTATAACGTATAACGTATAACGTATAACGTATGACGTATAACGTATAACGTATAACGTATAACGTATAAAGAATAACGTATAACGTATAACGTATAACTTATCACGTATTACGTATAACGTATAACGTATAACGTATAACGTATAACGTATAACGTATAACGTATAACGTATAACGTATAACGTATAACGTATAACGTATTACGTATAACGTATAACGTATAACGTATAACGTATAACGTATAACGTATAACGAATAACGTATAACGTATAACGTGTAACGAATAACGTATAACGTATAACGTATAACGTATAACGTATAACGTATAACGTATGACGTATAACGTATAACGTATAACGTATAACGTATAACGTATAACGTATAACGTATAACGTATAACGTATAACGTATAACGTATAACGTACAACGTATAACGTATAACGTATAACGTATAACGTATAACGTATAACGTATAACGTATAGCATGTAACGTATAACGTATAACGTATAACGTATAACATATAACGTATAACGTATAACGTATAACGTATAACGTATAACGTATAACGTATAACGTATAACGTAGAACGTATAACCTATCAGGTATAACGTATTACGAATTACGTGTAACGTATAACGTAAAACGTATAACGAATAACGCATAACGTATAATGTATAACGTATATCGTATAACGTATAACGTATAACGTATAACGTATTACGTATAACGTATGACGTATAACGTATAACGTATAACGTATAACGTATAACGTATAACGTATTACGTATAACGTATAACGTATAACGTATAACGTATAACGTATAACGTATAACGTATAATCTATGACGTATAACGTATAACCTATAACGTATAACGTATAACGTATAACGTATAACGTATGTCGTATAACGTATAACGTATAACGTATAACGTATAAAGAATAACGTATGTCGTATAACGTATAACGTATAACGTATAACGTACAACGTATAACGTATAACGTATAAAGTATAACGTATAACGTATAACGTATAACGTATAACATATAACGTATAACGTATAACGTATAACGTATAACGTATAACGTATAACGTATAACGTATAACGTAGAACGTATAACCTATCAGGTATAACGTATTACGAATTACGTGTAACGTATAACGTAAAACGTATAACGAATAACGCATAACGTATAATGTATAACGTATATCGTATAACGTATAACGTATAACGTATAACGTATTACGTATAACGTATGACGTATAACGTATAACGTATAACGTATAACGTATAACGTATAACGTATTACGTATAACGTATAACGTATAACGTATAACGTATAACGTATAACGTATAACGTATAACGTATAATCTATGACGTATAACGTATAACCTATAACGTATAACGTATAACGTATAACGTATAACGTATGTCGTATAACGTATAACGTATAACGTATAACGTATAAAGAATAACGTATGTCGTATAACGTATAACGTATAACGTATAACGTACAACGTATAACGTATAACGTATAAAGTATAACGTATAACGTATAACGTATAACGTATAACGTATAACGTATAACGTATAACGTACAACGTATGACGTATAACGTATAACGTATAACGTATAACGTATAACGTATAACGTATAACGTATAACGTATAACGTATAAAGAATAACGTATAACGTATAACGTATAACGTATAACGTATAACGTATAACGAATAACGTATGACGTAAAACGTATGACGTATAACGTATAACGTATAACGTACAACGTATAACGTATAACGTATAACGTACAACGTATAACGTATAACGTATAACGTATAGCATATAACGTATAACGTATAACGTATAACGTATAACGTATAACGTATAACGTATAACGTATAACGTATAACGTATAACGTATACCGTATAACGTATAACGTATAACGTATAACGTATCACGAATAACGTAAAACGTATAACGCATAACGTATAACGTATAACGTGTAACGAAGAACGTATAACGAATATCGTAAAACGTATTACGTATTACATATTTCGAATAACGTATAACGTGTATCGTATAACTTATGACGTATAACTTATAAGGTATAACGTATAACTTATAAGGTATAACGTATAACGTATAACGTATAACGTCTAAAGTATAACGTATAACGTATAACGTATAACGTATAACGTATAACGTATAACGTATAACGTATAACGTATAACGTATAACGTATAACGTATAACGAATAACGTATGACGTATAACGTATGACGTATAACGTATAACGTATCACGAATAACGTATAACGTATAACGTACAACGTATAACGTATAACGTATAACGTATAACGTATAACGTATAACGTATAACGTATAATGTATAACGTACAACGTATAACGTATAACGTATAACGTATAACGTATAACGTATAACTTATAACGCATAACGTATAACGTACAACATATAACGTATAACGTATAACGTATAGCATGTAACGTATAACTTATTACGTATAACGTATAACGTATAACGTATAACGTATAACGTATAACGTATAACGTATAACGTATAACGTATAACGTATAACGTATAACGTATAACGTATAACGTATAACGTATAACGTATAACGTACAACGTATAACGTATAACGTATAACGTATAACGTATAACGTATAACGTATAACGTATAACGTATAACGTATAAAGAATAACGTATAACGTATAACGTATAACGTATAACGTATAACGTATAACGTATAACGTATAACGTATAACGTATAACGTATAACGTATAACGTATAACGTATAACGTATAACGTATGACGTATAACGTATAACGTATAACGTATAACGTATAAAGAATAACGTATAACGTATAACGTATAACTTATCACGTATTACGTATAACGTATAACGTATAACGTATAACGTATAACGTATAACGTATAACGTATAACGTATAACGTATAACGTATAACGTATAACGTATAACGTATAACGTATTACGTATGCTCGCGGAGGGAGACGGACGCCCTTAGGAGGCGCCCTCATCCGGGGCCGACGGGCGACTGCACGTGTGGGAGGGGGAAGGCGGGAGCTCCCCCCACACCAGCGACGTCCATGAGGAGCATCGAGCTCCTCATGGACGCCAAGATGGCGGCCATGATGGCCGTCATCCGCGGCGAAATCCGGGCGGCGCTTCGCCCCAAGGGCGGAGCGCCGGCGGGACCGAGGACCGGGCCCGGGAAACAACCGGGGGGCGGGGGACCGCAGGGGGGGACCATCGCGGTTCCGGGCCCTGCGGCAAAGACGAAGGGCAAGGGTGCCGTGGTGGGGGCGACGGCGGGGGCACAAATGCCTCCGCCGCCGCCCCCATCCGGTCCCTTGTGGACCGAGGTCCTGGGCCGAAGGGCGGGAAGGACGGCGAGGAGGGCGGCCCGGGTGCCGCCGCCTCCCCCGCCGGTTGCCCCGAAGAGGGACGGAAAGGCGGGGAGGGCGAAGCCCCGTCTGGGACGCCCCCCTTCAACGGCAGCAGTCATGCTGACCGTCCCGGAGGGGGGGGGCGTCTCCTACGGGGAGGTGATGGCAGCGGCCAAGGAAAAGATATCCTTGGCCGCACTCGCCATCGAGTCGGTCCGCCCGAGATGGGCGGTGACGGGGGCGCTCATGCTGCGCGTGAGCGGCCCCGACAACGCAGCCAGGGCGGACCGACTGGCCGAAAAGCTGGGCGAGGCCTTGGCACCCCGGGGTGTCAGGGTCGCCCGGCCCACAAAGAGCGCGGAGCTGCGCGTTTGTGGGCTGGACGACTCGGTCACCCGGGAGGAGGTGGCCAGGGCGCTGGCCCAGGCCGGTGGCTGCTCTGAGGGGGACATCCGGACCGGGGAGGTCCGGCGGTCCTCCACCGGCCTGGGAGCGGTGTGGGCACGGTGCCCTCTTCCGGCTGCCCGGAAGTTAGAAGCAGTCGGGAGGATCGTGGTGGGGTGGGTGTCGGCGAGGATCGAGGTCCTCGCCCAACGCCCACTCCAGTGCTACCGCTGTCTGGAGACGGGCCATGTCAGGCAGCGGTGCACCTCCGCGGTGGACCGCAGCGGTACTTGTTACCGCTGCGGTGCCGAAGGCCACCGCGCGAGCCACTGCGCGGCGGCCCCCAAGTGCCCGCTGTGTGCGGACATGGGGAGACCAGCCGCGCACCGAATGGGGGGGAAGCAATGTACCCCCCCATCCCGACGAGGGCAGAGGAGAGGGGCGCCGGGGCCGCTCCCGGCGCCGGTGAGAGCGGCCCCAGCTGCGAGCGCCGCGGCGCCCGCGGACCTGGCCGCGACCGACGCGACGGTCGCAAGGAAGAGGTCGGAGGCGGCGACGGCGTTGGTGTCCGCGATGGAGGTGGACATCGGCCCCGCCGCCGTCCTCACGGAGGTGCCACCAGGAGGCGGTGAGGAGGCCATCAAATAATGGCTCCCCGCCTCCTCCTGCAGGCCAACCTCAACCACTGCCGTGCAGCGCAGGACCTGATGTGTCAGACGCTGGCGGAGTGGGGGGGTGGTCTGGCAGTCGCCGCCGAGCCGTACCGCGTCCCCGACCATCCGCATTGGATGGGGGATGCGGCCGGCTTGGTGGCGGCTGTGTGGCAGGGCGGTGACGGGTCCCCTCCGTTCTCCTTACTGGAGAACGGGGCGGGATTCGTCGCCGTCCAGTGGGGGGGAGTCGCCGTGGTGGGGTGCTACGTTTCGCCCAACTGCGGCCTTGCTGCCTTCGAGCAGTACTTGGCCGGGGTGGGGGCGTGCCTCACAAGGATTGCGCCCCGGCCGGTGCTGGTCCTGGGGGACTTCAATGCCTGGTCTGTGGCATGGGGGTCCCCCAGGACCAATCGGAGGGGCGAGGCTCTGGGCGACTGGGCGGCGGGCTTCGACCTCCGGTTGATTAACCGGGGGTCGGAGCTGACGTGCGTGCGGCGCGGGGGAGGGTCCATAGTGGATTTGACGTTTGGATCCCCCGGCGCCGCGCGTATGGTGTCCGGGTGGGACGTGGTGGTGGGGGAGGAGACATTATCGGACCACCGGTATATCCGCGTGGTCTTGACCTCCCCCGAGGCCGCCGCGGCCCCGCACCGACACCTCCGCCCGGGAGCGGGTAGCGCCCCACCACCACCACGCAGATGGGCGCTTCGGCGCCTTGACAAGGACGTCCTGGTGGCGGCCGCTCTGGCCGAAACCTGGCCTCGACGGGAGACCAGGTTGCCCGACCTGGAGGGGGCCGTGGCTCGGCTCGGGAGCGCCGTCGCGCGCATTTGCGACGCGGCGATGCCCCGGGCCGGGCCGCGGTCTCCTCGTCGGGCGGTGTACTGGTGGTCGGGCGAAATCGGGGAATTGCGGACAGCATGCGTCCGGGCCCGACGCCAGTACACCCGCGCGCGTCGTCGGGCCGGACGGAACGGCGACGACGGCGCGCGGGCTAGGGCGGCGGAACTGTACGAGTCCTATCGCGCGGGAAAGAGGGCTCTGCAGGTCGCCATCAAACGGGCCAAGGCCCAGAGCTGGAAGGAGCTCCTCGAGACCCTCGAGCGGGATCCATGGGGGCGCCCATACCGGATAGTTCTGAATAAACTCCGGCCATGGGCGCCCCCGATCACCGAGGGTCTCGACCCCCAGCTCTTGAGGGACGTGGTCGACACGCTCTTCCCGATCGTGGGGGAGAGCGGGCCACGTCCCTCTGCGGACCCGACCACCTGGTCCGCGGAGCTGGGGGTCTCGGCTGGGGAGCTAGCCGCGGCCATCCGAAGACTCGGGGCGAAGGATACTGCCCCGGGTCCTTCGGGAGTGCCCGGCCGAGTCTTGGTCTTGGCCGCGGACGTCCTGGGTGACGGCCTCCGGGAGCTATTCGACCGCTGCCTGGAGGCCGGGCGATTCCCCTCCGCATGGAAGGTGGCCCGAATGGTCCTCCTCCGGAAAGAGGGTAGGCCCGCGGACTCTCCGTCAGCGTACCGGCCGATTTGCCTGCTCGACGATGTGGGCAAGCTCCTAGAAAGAGTCGTGGCGGCCCGCATCGTCGGGCACCTGTCGCGGGGTGGGCCCGGGCTGGCGGAGTGCCAGTTCGGGTTCCGGGAGGGCCGGTCGACGATCGACGCGATTCGACGCGTCCGGTCCCTCTCGGCCTCGGCGGTCTCCTGGGGTGGGGTGGCATTGGCGGTGTCCTTGGACATCGCCAATGCGTTTAACACCCTACCCTGGGCGGCGATTAGGCGGGGGCTTGAGGAACATCGAGTCCCCGCCTACCTTAGGGCAGTCGTCGAGGACTACCTCCGCGACAGGTGGATCGAGTATCCGGGCCGGTGCGGGACGGAGAGGAGAGCGGTGTACTCCGGGGTTCCGCAGGGGTCGGTGTTAGGACCCCTGCTGTGGAACCTCGGGTACGACACCGTCCTGCGGGCCGAAGACCTCCCCGACGGCGTCAGTCTGACATGTTACGCGGACGACACCTTGTTGTTGGCCGTCGGGGGGGACTGGAGGGGGGCTGTTCGGGCCGCCGAGGACGGTGTCCGGCGCGTCGTCTCCCGGATCAGGGGGATCGGTTTGGAGGTGGCTCTCCACAAAACCGAGGTACTCGGGATGTATAGACCCCGGGGAGAGCCGCCTCCCCCCCTGATCCGGGTGGGTGAGACAGACGTCGAGGTGAGGTCTCAGATGAAATATCTGGGACTTCACCTCGACAGCCACTGGCGCTTCGAGGGCCATTTCCGGGCCCTGGCCCCGCGGTTGGAGAGGATAGTTGGCGCTTTGGGCCGTATCCTCCCCAACCTGCGGGGCCCGAGTGACCGGGTTCGCCGCCTCTACGCGGGAATGGTCCACTCGGTGGCCCTATACGGGGCCCCCGTTTGGGCGGGCGACCTGGCCGCCTCCCGGCGCAGCAAGGTATTGCTGCGCCGGGTTCAAAGGCGGCTTGCACTGCGGATCGCCCGGGGGTACCGGACCGTTTCGTATGAGGCGGCGAGCGTCCTGTCAGGGCTACCCCCGGCGGACTTGATCGCGGGCGCGCATGCGGCTTTCTACGAGGGCCGCATGCGCGCCCGCGAGGATGGGGTGGTCCTGGCGGGCTGCGAGGTGGAGGCCCTGAGGCGCCAGGCCCGGGAGTCCATGCTGCAGCTTTGGCAGCAGCGGCTGGCCGAGCCGTTGTTCGGCCAGAGGACTGTCCGGGCTATCCGGCCGGTCCTGTTTGAGTGGCTGGGTAGGCGCTTCGGCTCACTCACCTACCGGTTGGTGCAGGTGCTGTCCGGGCACGGATGCTTCGGTCAGTACCTGTGCCGGATCGGTGTGGAAGAGGCGGCGCGCTGCTGGCACTGTCCAGCGGACGAGGACACGGCGCAACACACCCTCGAGGTGTGTCCGGCCTGGGGGGTGGAGCGCCGTGTCCTCACGGCCGTGATTGGGGCGGACCTATCGCTGCCGGGCGTGGTACAGGCCATGCTCGGCAGCGAGACGAAGTGGCGGGCCGTGGCCTCCTTCTGCGAGGAGGTAATCTCGCGGAAGGAGGCCGCGAGCCGCATTCGCGAGAGCGGGAGACCGCGAGCGAGGCCTCGTCCGAGGCCGGGGGCGGGTGGGCCTCCGGAAGGGCTGGGGAGGCCACCCTGAGAGCGGCGGGCGGGGGTGCGTAGCCCTTGAGGCTCGTGCCACCGCCCGTCGTCTGAGGGGTGGGAGGAATAAGGGACGGCGACGCTCTCGAGGGCGGAGAGGCCAGAGCCGCCCTCGGGAGCGTACGAGCCGGGGTGCGGCCGCGCCGACGGCACGGTCCCAGGGCCGTGCCTCCGGCGCGGCTATGGGGGCCGTGGGCGGTCGCGAGTGTGGGACTCGCGGCCGCCCTCGGGCGGCCCCCGGGAGTGGGACGTCGGAGCAGTGTGGCCCTGCTCCGACGTCGGGCGCCAGAGCGCCGAGGAGAAAACAGGGAAGGGAGGGTGAAGTACCCCCTCCCTTCCCTGGAACGCGAGGACACGGGCGCGAGAGCCCTGCACGGGGGAGCACCTGATGTTATGATGTCTTCGGTCCCAGGTGCTCCCCCTG
Organism: Ptiloglossa arizonensis; assembly: GCF_051014685.1. Lineage (NCBI taxonomy): Eukaryota > Metazoa > Arthropoda > Insecta > Hymenoptera > Colletidae > Ptiloglossa > Ptiloglossa arizonensis. The sequence goes on along the minus strand of NW_027478450.1, from coordinate 277,957 downwards.
CATAGTGCGAGGATGGCCACCGTGGTGGGTTTTAGTGGGTAGGTCCCGCGCCCGATGGGTTTCCTTCCGGGCGCGGGGAATCCCACACTCCCCCCGCCCCTCCCCAGGCGGCGGGGGGGTCTTTCGAAGATTTCCCCCACGTTAATAAAAAAAAAAAAAAAAAAAAAAAAAAAAAATAAAAAAAAAAAAAAAAAAAAAAAAACGTATTACGTATAACGTATAACGTATAACGTATAACGTATAACGTATAACGTATAACGAATAACGTATAACGTATAACGTGTAACGAATAACGTATAACGTATAACGTATAACGTATAACGTATAACGTATAACGTATGACGTATAACGTATAACGTATAACGTATAACGTATAACGTATAACGTATAACGTATAACGTATAACGTATAACGTATAACGTATAACGTACAACGTATAACGTATAACGTATAACGTATAACGTATAACGTATAACGTATAACGTATAGCATGTAACGTATAACGTATAACGTATAACGTATAACATATAACGTATAACGTATAACGTATAACGTATAACGTATAACGTATAACGTATAACGTATAACGTATAACGTAGAACGTATAACCTATCAGGTATAACGTATTACGAATTACGTGTAACGTATAACGTAAAACGTATAACGAATAACGCATAACGTATAATGTATAACGTATATCGTATAACGTATAACGTATAACGTATAACGTATTACGTATAACGTATGACGTATAACGTATAACGTATAACGTATAACGTATAACGTATAACGTATTACGTATAACGTATAACGTATAACGTATAACGTATAACGTATAACGTATAACGAATAACGTATAACGTATAACGTGTAACGAATAACGTATAACGTATAACGTATAACGTATAACGTATAACGTATAACGTATGACGTATAACGTATAACGTATAACGTATAACGTATAACGTATAACGTATAACGTATAACGTATAACGTATAACGTATAACGTATAACGTATAACGTATAAAGAATAACGTATAACGTATAACGTATAACGTATAACGTATAACGTATAACGTATAACGTATAACGTATAACGTATAACGTATAACGTATAACGTATAACGTATAACGTATAACGTATAACGTATAACGTATAACGTATAACGTATAACGTATAACGTATAACGTATAACGTATAACGTATAACTTATAACGTATAACGTTTCACGTATAACGTATAACGTATAACGTATAACGTATAACGTATAACGTATAACGTATAACGTATAATCTATGACGTATAACGTATAACCTATAACGTATAACGTATAACGTATAACGTATAACGTATGTCGTATAACGTATAACGTATAACGTATAACGTATAAAGAATAACGTATGTCGTATAACGTATAACGTATAACGTATAACGTACAACGTATGACGTATAACGTATAACGTATAACGAATAACGTATAAAGAATAACGTATAACGTATATCGTATAACGTATAACGCATAACGTATAACGAATAACGTATGACGTATAACGTATGACGTATAACGTATAACGTATAACGTATAACGTATAACGTCTAACGTATAACGTCTAACGTATAACGTATAACGTATAAAGTATAACGTATAACGTATAACGTATAACGTATAACGTATAACGTATAACGTATAACGTACAACGTATGACGTATAACGTATAACGTATAACGAATAACGTATAAAGAATAACGTATAACGTATATCGTATAACGTATAACGCATAACGTATAACGAATAACGTATGACGTATAACGTATGACGTATAACGTATAACGTATAACGTATAACTTATAACGTATAACGTATAACGTATAACGTATAACGTATAACGTCTAACGTATAACGTATAACGTATAAAGTATAACGTATAACGTATAACGTATAACGTATAACGTATAACGTATAACGTATAACGTATAACGTATAACGTATAACGTATAACGTATAACGTATAACGTATAACGTATAACGTATAACGTATAACGTATAACGTATAACGTATAACGTATAACGTATAACGTATAACGTCTAACGTATAACGTATAACGTATAAAGTATAACGTATAACGTATAACGTATAACGTATAACGTATAACGTATAACGTACAACGTATGACGTATAACGTATAACGTATAACGAATAACGCATAAAGAATAACGTATAACGTATATCGTATAACGTATAACGCATAACGTATAACGAATAACGTATGACGTATAACGTATGACGTATAACGTATAACGTATAACGTATAACTTATAACGTATAACGTATAACGTATAACGTATAACGTATAACGTCTAACGTATAACGTATAACGTATAAAGTATAACGTATAACGTATAACGTATAACGTATAACGTATAACGTATAACGTATAACGTATAACGTATAACGTATAACGTATAACGTATAACGTATAACGTATAACGTATAACGTATAACGTATAACGTATAACGTTGAACGTATAACGTCTAACGTATAACGTATAACGTATAAAGTATAACGTATAACGTATAACGTATAACGTATAACGTATAACGTATAACGTATAACGTACAACGTATGACGTATAACGTATAACGTATAACGAATAACGTATAAAGAATAACGTATAACGTATAACGTATAACGTATAACGCATAACGTATAACGAATAACGTATGACGTATAACGTATGACGTATAACGTATAACGTATAACGTATAACTTATAACGTATAACGTATAACGTACAACGTATAACGTATAACGTATAACGTATAACGTATAACGTATAGCATGTAACGTATAACTTTTCACGTATAACGTATAACGTATAACGTATAACGTATAACGTATAACGTATAACGTATAACGTATAACGTATAACGTATAACGTATAACGTATGACGTATAACGTATAACGTCTAACGTATAACGTATAACGTATAACGTATAACGTATAACGCATATTGTATAACGTATAACGTATAACGTATTACGTATAACGTATAACGTATAACGTATGACGTATGACGTATAACGTATAACGTATAACGTATAACGTATAAAGAATAACGTATAACGTATAACGTATAACGTATAACGTATAACGTATAACGAATAACGTATGACGTATAACGTATGACGTATAACGTATAACGTATCACGAATAACGTATAACGTATAACGTCTAACGTATAACGTATAACGTATAACGTATAACGTATAACGTATAACGTATAACGTATAACGTATAACGTATAACGTATAACGTATAACGTATAACGTATAACGTATAACGTATAACGTATAATCTATGACGTATAACGTATAACCTATAACGTATAACGTATAACGTATAACGTATAACGTATGTCGTATAACGTATAACGTATAACGTATAACGTATAAAGAATAACGTATGTCGTCTAACGTATAACGTATAACGTATAACGCATAACGTATAACGTATAACGTATAACCTATGACGTATAACGTATAACGTATAACGTATAACGTATAACGTATAACGTATAACGTATAACGTATAACGTATAACGTATAACGTATAACGTATAACGTATAACGTATAACGTATAATGTATAACGTGTAACGTATAACGTATAACGTATAACGTATAGCATGTAACGTATAACGTATAACGTATAACGTATAACATATAACGTATAACGTATAACGTATAACGTATAACGTATAACGTATAACGTATAACGTAGAACGTATAACCTATCAGGTATAACGTATTACGAATTACGTGTAACGTATAACGTAAAACGTATAACGAATAACGCATAACGTATAATGTATAACGTATATCGTATAACGTCTAACGTATAACGTATTACGTATAACGTATGACGTATAACGTATAACGTATAACGTATAACGTATAACGTATAACGTATAACGTATGACGTATAACGTATAACGTATAACGTATAACGTATAACGTATAACGTAGAACGTATAACCTATCAGGTATAACGTATTACGAATTACGTGTAACGTATAACGTAAAACGTATAACGATTAACGCATAACGTATAATGTATAACGTATATCGTATAACGTATAACGTATAACGTATAACGTATTACGTATAACGTATGACGTATAACGTATAACGTATAACGTATAACGTATAACTTATAACGTATTACGTATAACGTATAACGTATAACGTATAACGTATAACGTATAACGTATAACGAATAACGTATAACGTATAACGTGTAACGAATAACGTATAACGTATAACGTATAACGTATAACGTATAACGTATAATGTATGACGTATAACGTATAACGTATAACGTATAACGTATAACGTATAACGTATAACGTATAACGTATAACGTATAACGTATAACGTATAACGTATAACGTATAACGTATAAAGAATAACGTATAACGTATAACGTATAACGTATAACGTATAACGTATAACGTATAGCGTATAACGTATAACGTATAACGTATAACGTATAACGTATAACGTATAACGTATAACGTATAACGTATAACGTATAACGTATAACGTATAACGTATAACTTATAACGTATAACGTTTCACGTATAACGTATAACGTATAACGTATAACGTATAACGTATAACGTATAACGTATAACGTATAATCTATGACGTATAACGTATAACCTATAACGTATAACGTATAACGTATAACGTATAACGTATGTCGTATAGCGTATAACGTATAACGTATAACGTATAAAGAATAACGTATGTCGTATAACGTATAACGTATAACGTATAACGTACAACGTATGACGTATAACGTATAACGTATAACGAATAACGTATAAAGAATAACGTATAACGTATATCGTATAACGTATAACGCATAACGTATAACGAATAACGTATGACGTATAACGTATGACGTATAACGTATAACGTATAACGTATAACGTATAACGTCTAACGTATAACGTATAACGTATAAAGTATAACGTATAACGTATAACGTATAACGTATAACGTATAGCGTATAACGTATAACGTACAACGTATGACGTATAACGTATAACGTATAACGAATAACGTATAAAGAATAACGTATAACGTATATCGTATAACGTATAACGCATAACGTATAACGAATAACGTATGACGTATAACGTATGACGTATAACGTATAACGTATAACGTATAACTTATAACGTATAACGTATAACGTATAACGTATAACGTATAACGTCTAACGTATAACGTATAACGTATAAAGTATAACGTATAACGTATAACGTATAACGTATAACGTATAACGTATAACGTATAACGTATAACGTATAACGTATAACGTATAACGTATAACGTATAACGTATAACGTATAACGTATAACGTATAACGTATAACGTATAACGTATAACGTATAACGTATAACGTATAACGTATAACGTCTAACGTATAACGTATAACGTATAAAGTATAACGTATAACGTATAACGTATAACGTATAACGTATAACGTATAACGTACAACGTATGACGTATAACGTATAACGTATAACGAATAACGCATAAAGAATAACGTATAACGTATATCGTATAACGTATAACGCATAACGTATAACGAATAACGTATGACGTATAACGTATGACGTATAACGTATAACGTATAACGTATAACTTATAACGTATAACGTATAACGTATAACGTATAACGTATAACGTCTAACGTATAACGTATAACGTATAAAGTATAACGTATAACGTATAACGTATAACGTATAACGTATAACGTATAACGTATAACGTATAACGTATAACGTATAACGTATAACGTATAACGTATAACGTATAACGTATAACGTATAACGTATAACGTATAACGTATAACGTTGAACGTATAACGTCTAACGTATAACGTATAACGTATAAAGTATAACGTATAACGTATAACGTATAACGTATAACGTATAACGTATAACGTATAACGTACAACGTATGACGTATAACGTATAACGTATAACGAATAACGTATAAAGAATAACGTATAACGTATAACGTATAACGTATAACGCATAACGTATAACGAATAACGTATGACGTATAACGTATGACGTATAACGTATAACGTATAACGTATAACTTATAACGTATAACGTATAACGTACAACGTATAACGTATAACGTATAACGTATAACGTATAGCATGTAACGTATAACTTTTCACGTATAACGTATAACGTATAACGTATAACGTATAACGTATAACGTATAACGTATAACGTATAACGTATAACGTATAACGTATAACGTATAACGTATGACGTATAACGTATAACGTCTAACGTATAACGTATAACGTATAACGTATAACGTATAACGCATATTGTATAACGTATAACGTATAACGTATTACGTATAACGTATAACGTATAACGTATGACGTATGACGTATAACGTATAACGTATAACGTATAACGTATAAAGAATAACGTATAACGTATAACGTATAACGTATAACGTATAACGTATAACGAATAACGTATGACGTATAACGTATGACGTATAACGTATAACGTATCACGAATAACGTATAACGTATAACGTCTAACGTATAACGTATAACGTATAACGTATAACGTATAACGTATAACGTATAACGTATAACGTATAACGTATAACGTATAACGTATAACGTATAACGTATAACGTATAATCTATGACGTATAACGTATAACCTATAACGTATAACGTATAACGTATAACGTATAACGTATGTCGTATAACGTATAACGTATAACGTATAACGTATAAAGAATAACGTATGTCGTCTAACGTATAACGTATAACGTATAACGTATAACGCATAACGTATAACGTATAACGTATAACCTATGACGTATAACGTATAACGTATAACGTACAACGTATAACGTATAACGTATAACGTATAACGTATAACGTATAACGTATAACGTATAACGTATAACGTATAACGTATAATGTATAACGTGTAACGTATAACGTATAACGTATAACGTATAGCATGTAACGTATAACGTATAACGTATAACGTATAACATATAACGTATAACGTATAACGTATAACGTATAACGTATAACGTATAACGTATAACGTATAACGTATAACGTATAACGTATAACGTATAACGTAGAACGTATAACCTATCAGGTATAACGTATTACGAATTACGTGTAACGTATAACGTAAAACGTATAACGAATAACGCATAACGTATAATGTATAACGTATATCGTATAACGTCTAACGTATAACGTATTACGTATAACGTATGACGTATAACGTATAACGTATAACGTATAACGTATAACGTATAACGTATAACGTATGACGTATAACGTATAACGTATAACGTATAACGTATAAAGAATAACGTATAACGTATAACGTATAACGTATAACGTATAACGTATAACGAATAACGTATGACGTAAAACGTATGACGTATAACGTATAACGTATAACGTACAACGTATAACGTATAACGTATAACGTATAACGTATAACGTATAACGTATAACGTATAACGTAGAACGTATAACGTATCAGGTATAACGTATTACGAATTACGTATAACGTATAACGTATAACGCATAACGTATAACGTATAACGTATAACGTATAACGTATAACGAATAACGTATGACGTATAACGTATGACGTATAACGTATAACGTATAACGTACAACGTATAACGTATAACGTATAACGTACAACGTATAACGTATAACGTATAACGTATAGCATGTAACGTATAACGTATAACGTATAACGTATAACGTATAACGTATAACGTATGACGTATAACGTATAACGTATAACGTATAACGTATAAAGAATAACGTATAACGTATAACGTATAACGTATAACGTATAACGTATAACGAATAACATATGACGTATAACGTATGACGTATAACGTATAACGTATAACGTACAACGTATAACGTATAACGTATAACGTACAACGTATAACGTATAACGTATGACGTATAGCATGTAACGTATAACGTATAACGTATAACGTATAACGTATAACGTATAACGTATAACGTATAACGTATAACGTATAACGTATAACGTATAACGTATAACGTATAACGTATAGTGTGTAACGTATAAAGTATAACGTATAACGTATAACGTATAGCATGTAACGTATAACGTATAACGTATAACGTATAACGTATAACATATAACGTATAACGTATAACGTATAACGTATAACGTATAACGTATAACGTATAACGTATAACGTATAACGTATAACGTATAACGTATAACGTATAACGTATAACGTATAACGTATAACGTATAACGTATAACGTATAACGTATAACGTATAACGTATAACGTATAACGTATAACGTATAACGTATAACGTATAACGTATAACGTATAACGTATAATCTATGACGTATAACGTATAACCTATAACGTATAACGTATAACGTATAACGTATAACGTATGTCGTATAACGTATAACGTATAACGTATAACGTATAAAGAATAACGTATGTCGTATAACGTATAACGTATAACGTATAACGTATAAAGAATAACGTATAACATATAACGTATAACGTATAACGTATAACGTATAACGTATAACGTATAACGTATAACGTATAACGTATAACGTATAACGTATAACGAATAACGTATGACGTATAACGTATAACGTATAACGTATAACGTATAACGTATAACGTACAACGTATAACGTATAACGTATAACGTATAACGTATAACGTATAACGTATAACGTATAACGTATAACGTATAAAGAATAACGTATAACGTATAACGTATAACGTATAACGTATAACGTATAACGTATAACGTATAACGTATAACGTATAACGTATAACGTATAACGTATAACGTATAACGTATAACGTATAACGTATAACGTATAACGTATAACGTATAACGTATAACGTATAATCTATGACGTATAACGTATAACCTATAACGTATAACGTATAACGTATAGTGTGTAACGTATAAAGTATAACGTATAACGTATAACGTATAGCATGTAACGTATAACTTATTACGTATAACGTATAACGTATGTCGTATAACGTATAACGTATAACGTATAACGTATAAAGAATAACGTATGTCGTATAACGTATAACGTATAACGTATAACGTATAAAGAATAACGTATAACATATAACGTATAACGTATAACGTATAACGTATAACGTATAACGTATAACGTATAACGTATTACGTATAACGTATAACGTATAACGTATAACGTATAACGTATAACGTAAAACGTATAACGTATAACGTATAACGTATAACGTATAGTGTGTAACGTATAAAGTATAACGTATAACGTATAACGTATAGCATGTAACGTATAACGTATAACGTATAACGTATAACGTATAACGTATAACATATAACGTATAACGTATAACGTATAACGTATAACGTATAACGTATAACGTATAACGTATAACGTATAACGTATAACGTATAACGTATAACGTATAACGTATAACGTATAACGTATAACGTATAACGTATAACGTATAACGTATAACGTATAACGTATAACGTATAACGTATAACGTATAACGTATAACGTATAACGTATAACGTATAACGTATAATGTATAACGTATAACGTATAACGTATAATCTATGACGTATAACGTATAACCTATAACGTATAACGTATAACGTATAACGTATAACGTATGTCGTATAACGTATAACGTATAACGTATAACGTATAAAGAATAACGTATGTCGTATAACGTATAACGTATAACGTATAACGTATAAAGAATAACGTATAACATATAACGTATAACGTATAACGTATAACGTATAACGTATAACGTATAACGTATAACGTATAACGTATAACGTATAACGTATAACGAATAACGTATGACGTATAACGTATAACGTATAACGTATAACGTATAACGTATAACGTACAACGTATAACGTATAACGTATAACGTATAACGTATAACGTATAACTTATAACGCATAACGTATAACGTACAACGTATAACGTATAACGTATAACGTATAGCATGTAACGTATAACTTATTACGTATAACGTATAACGTATAACGTATAACGTATAACGTATAACGTATAACGTATAACGTATAACGTATAACGTATAACGTATAACGTACAACGTATAACGTATAACGTATAACGTATAACGTATAACGTATAACGTATAACGTATAACGTATAACGTATAAAGAATAACGTATAACGTATAACGTATAACGTATAACGTATAACGTATAACGTATAACGTATAACGTATAACGTATAACGTATAACGTATAACGTATAACGTATAACGTATAACGTATAACGTATAACGTATAACGTATAACGTATAACGTATAACGTATAACGTATAATCTATGACGTATAACGTATAACCTATAACGTATAACGTATAACGTATAACGTATAACGTATAACGTATAACGTATAACGTATAACGTATAACGTATAACGTATAACGTATAACGTATAACGTCTAACGTATAACGTATAACGTATAAAGTATAACGTATAACGTATAACGTATAACGTATAACGTATAACGTATAACGTATAACGTATAACGTATAACGTATAACGTACAACGTATGACGTATAACGTATAACGTATAACGAATAACGTATAAAGAATAACGTATAACGTATAACGTATAACGTATAACGCATAACGTATAACGAATAACGTATGACGTATAACGTATGACGTATAACGTATAACGTATAACGTATAACTTATAACGTATAACGTATAACGTACAACGTATAACGTATAACGTATAACGTATAACGTATAGCATGTAACGTATAACTTTTCACGTATAACGTATAACGTATAACGTATAACGTATAACGTATAACGTATAACGTATAACTTATAACGTATAACGTATAACGTATAACGTATGACGTATAACGTATAACGTCTAACGTATAACGAATAACGTATAACGTATAACGTATAACGTATATTGTATAACGTATAACGTATAACGTATTACGTATAACGTATAACGTATAACGTATGACGTATGACGTATAACGTATAACGTATAACGTATAACGTATAACGTATAACGTATATCGTACAACGTATAACGTATAACGTATAACGTATAACGTATAACGTATAACGTATAACGTATGACGTATAACGTATAACGTATAACGTATAACGTATAAAGAATAACGTATAACGTATAACGTACAACTTATCACGTATTACGTATAACGTATAACGTATAACGTATAACGTATAACGTATAACGTATAACGTATAACGTATAACGTATAACGTATAACGTATTACGTATAACGTATAACGTATAACGTATAACGTATAACGTATAACGTATAACGAATAACGTATAACGTATAACGTGTAACGAATAACGTATAACGTATAACGTATAACGTATAACGTATAACGTATAACGTATGACGTATAACGTATAACGTATAACGTATAATGTATAACGTATAACGTATAACGTATAACGTATAACGTATAACGTATAACGTATAACGTACAACGTATAACGTATAACGTATAACGTATAACGTATAACGTATAACGTATAGCATGTAACGTATAACGTATAACGTATAACGTATAACATATAACGTATAACGTATAACGTATAACGTATAACGTATAACGTATAACGTATAACGTATAACGTATGACGTATAACGTATAACGTCTAACGTATAACGAATAACGTATAACGTATAACGTATAACGTATATTGTATAACGTATAACGTATAACGTATTACGTATAACGTATAACGTATAACGTATGACGTATGACGTATAACGTATAACGTATAACGTATAACGTATAAAGAATAACGTATAACGTATAACGTATAACGTATAACGTATAACGTATAACGTATAACGAATAACGTATGACGTATAACGTATGACGTATAACGTATAACGTATCACGAATAACGTATAACGTATAACGTCTAACGTATAACGTATAACGTATAACGTATAACGTATAACGTATAACGTATAACGTATAACGTATAACGTATAACGTATAACGTATAACGTATAACGTCTAACGTATAACGTATAACGTATAACGTATAACGTATAACGTATAACGTATAACGTATAACGTATAACGTATAACGTATAACGTATGACGTATAACGTATAACGTATAACGTATAACGTATGACGTATAACGTATGACGTATAACGTATAACGTATAACGTATAACGTATAACGTACAACGTATAACGTATAACGTATAACGTATAACGTATAACGTATAACGTATAACGTATAACGTATAACGTATAACGTATAACGTACAACGTATAACGTATAACGTTTCACGTATAACGTATAACGTATAACGTATAACGTATAACGTATAACGTATGACGTATGACGTATAACGTATAACGTATAACGTATAACGTATAAAGAATAACGTATAACGTATATCGTATAACGTATAACGTATAACGTATAACGTATAACGTATAACGTATAACGTATAACGTATAACGTATAACGTATAACGTATAACGTATGACGTATAACGTATAACGTATAACGTATAACGTATAAAGAATAACGTATAACGTATAACGTATAACTTATCACGTATTACGTATAACGTATAACGTATAACGTGTAACGTATAACGTATAACGTATAACGTATAACGAATAACGTAAAACGTATAACGTGTAACGAATAACGTATAACGTATAACGTATAACGTATAACGTATAACGTATAACGTATGACGTATAACGTATAACGTATAACGTATAACGTATAACGTATAACGTATAACGTATAACGTATAACGTATAACGTATAACGTACAACGTATAACGTATAACGTATAACGTATAACGTATAACGTATAACGTATAACGTATAGCATGTAACGTATAACGTATAACGTATAACGTATAACATATAACGTATAACGTATAACGTATAACGTATAACGTATAACGTATAACGTATAACGTATACCGTAGAACGTATAACCTATCAGGTATAACGTATTACGAATTACGTGTAACGTATAACGTAAAACGTATAACGAATAACGCATAACGTATAATGTATAACGTATATCGTATAACGTATAACGTATAACGTATTACGTATAACGTATGACGTATGACGTATAACGTATAACGTATAACGTATAACGTATAACGTATGACGTATAACGTATAACGTATAACGTATAACGTATAAAGAATAACGTATAACGTATAACGTATAACTTATCACGTATTACGTATAACGTATGACGTATAACGTATAACGTATAACGTATAACGTATAACGTATAACGTATAACGTCTAACGTATAACGTATAACGTATAACGTATAACGTATAACGTATAACGTATAACGTATAACGTATAACGTATAACGTATAACGTATGACGTATAACGTATAACGTATAACGTATAACGTATGACGTATAACGTATGACGTATAACGTATAACGTATAACGTATAACGTATAACGTACAACGTATAACGTATAACGTATAACGTATAACGTATAACGTATAACGTATAACGTATAACGTATAACGTACAACGTATAACGTATAACGTTTCACGTATAACGTATAACGTATAACGTATAACGTATAACGTATAACGTATGACGTATGACGTATAACGTATAACGTATAACGTATAACGTATAAAGAATAACGTATAACGTATATCGTATAACGTATAACGTATAACGTATAACGAATAACGTATGACGTATAACGTATGACGTATAACGTATAACGTATAACGTATAACGTATAACGTATAACGTACAACGTATAACGTATAACGTATAGCATGTAACGTATAACTTATCACGTATAACGTATAACGTATAACGTATAACGTATAACGTATAACGTCTAACGTATAACGTATAACGTATAACGTATAACGTATAACGTATAACGTATAACGTATAACGTATAACGTATAACGTATAACGTATGACGTATAACGTATAACGTATAACGTATAACGTATAAAGAATAACGTATAACGTATAACGTATAACTTATCACGTATTACGTATAACGTATAACGTATAACGTATAACGTATAACGTATAACGTATAACGTATAACGTATAACGTATAACGTATTACGTATAACGTATAACGTATAACGTATAACGTATAACGTATAACGTATAACGAATAACGTATAACGTATAACGTGTAACGAATAACGTATAACGTATAACGTATAACGTATAACGTATAACGTATAACGTATGACGTATAACGTATAACGTATAACGTATAACGTATAACGTATAACGTATAACGTATAACGTATAACGTATAACGTATAACGTATAACGTACAACGTATAACGTATAACGTATAACGTATAACGTATAACGTATAACGTATAACGTATAGCATGTAACGTATAACGTATAACGTATAACGTATAACATATAACGTATAACGTATAACGTATAACGTATAACGTATAACGTATAACGTATAACGTATGACGTATAACGTATAACGTCTAACGTATAACGAATAACGTATAACGTATAACGTATAACGTATATTGTATAACGTATAACGTATAACGTATTACGTATAACGTATAACGTATAACGTATGACGTATGACGTATAACGTATAACGTATAACGTATAACGTATAACGTATAAAGAATAACGTATAACGTATAACGTATAACGTATAACGTATAACGTATAACGAATAACGTATGTCGTATAACGTATGACGTATAACGTATAACGTATCACGAATAACGTATAACGTATAACGTCTAACGTATAACGTATAACGTGTAACGTATAACGTATAACGTATAACGTATAACGTATAACGTATAACGTATAACGTATAACGTATAACGTATAACGTCTAACGTATAACGTATAACGTATAACGTATAACGTATAACGTATAACGTATAACGTATAACGTATAACGTATAACGTATAACGTATGATGTATAACGTATAACGTATAACGTATAACGTATGACGTATAACGTATGACGTATAACGTATAACGTATAACGTATAACGTATAACGTATAACGTACAACGTATAACGTACAACGTATAACGTATAACGTATAACGTATAACGTATAACGTATAACGTATAACGTACAACGTATAACGTACAACGTATAACGTATAACGTTTCACGTATAACGTATAACGTATAACGTATAACGTATAACGTATAACGTATGACGTATGACGTATAACGTATAACGTATAACGTATAACGTATAAAGAATAACGTATAACGTATATCGTATAACGTATAACGTATAACGTATAACGAATAACGTATGACGTATAACGTATAACGTATAACGTTTCACGTATAACGTATAACGTATAACGTATAACGTATAACGTATAACGTATGACGTATGACGTATAACGTATAACGTATAACGTATAACGTATAAAGAATAACGTATAACGTATATCGTATAACGTATAACGTATAACGTATAACGTATAACGTATGACGTATGACGTATAACGTATAACGTATAACGTATAACGTATAACGTATAACGTATATCGTACAACGTATAACGTATAACGTATAACGTATAACGTATAACGTATAACGTATAACGTATGACGTATAACGTATAACGTATAACGTATAACGTATAAAGAATAACGTATAACGTATAACGTACAACTTATCACGTATTACGTATAACGTATAACGTATAACGTATAACGTATAACGTATAACGTATAACGTATAACGTATAACGTATAACGTATAACGTATTACGTATAACGTATAACGTATAACGTATAACGTATAACGTATAACGTATAACGAATAACGTATAACGTATAACGTGTAACGAATAACGTATAACGTATAACGTATAACGTATAACGTATAACGTATAACGTATGACGTATAACGTATAACGTATAACGTATAATGTATAACGTATAACGTATAACGTATAACGTATAACGTATAACGTATAACGTATAACGTACAACGTATAACGTATAACGTATAACGTATAACGTATAACGTATAACGTATAGCATGTAACGTATAACGTATAACGTATAACGTATAACATATAACGTATAACGTATAACGTATAACGTATAACGTATAACGTATAACGTATAACGTATAACGTATGACGTATAACGTATAACGTCTAACGTATAACGAATAACGTATAACGTATAACGTATAACGTATATTGTATAACGTATAACGTATAACGTATTACGTATAACGTATAACGTATAACGTATGACGTATGACGTATAACGTATAACGTATAACGTATAACGTATAAAGAATAACGTATAACGTATAACGTATAACGTATAACGTATAACGTATAACGTATAACGAATAACGTATGACGTATAACGTATGACGTATAACGTATAACGTATCACGAATAACGTATAACGTATAACGTCTAACGTATAACGTATAACGTATAACGTATAACGTATAACGTATAACGTATAACGTATAACGTATAACGTATAACGTATAACGTATAACGTATAACGTCTAACGTATAACGTATAACGTATAACGTATAACGTATAACGTATAACGTATAACGTATAACGTATAACGTATAACGTATAACGTATGACGTATAACGTATAACGTATAACGTATAACGTATGACGTATAACGTATGACGTATAACGTATAACGTATAACGTATAACGTATAACGTACAACGTATAACGTATAACGTATAACGTATAACGTATAACGTATAACGTATAACGTATAACGTATAACGTATAACGTATAACGTACAACGTATAACGTATAACGTTTCACGTATAACGTATAACGTATAACGTATAACGTATAACGTATAACGTATGACGTATGACGTATAACGTATAACGTATAACGTATAACGTATAAAGAATAACGTATAACGTATATCGTATAACGTATAACGTATAACGTATAACGTATAACGTATAACGTATAACGTATAACGTATAACGTATAACGTATAACGTATAACGTATGACGTATAACGTATAACGTATAACGTATAACGTATAAAGAATAACGTATAACGTATAACGTATAACTTATCACGTATTACGTATAACGTATAACGTATAACGTGTAACGTATAACGTATAACGTATAACGTATAACGAATAACGTAAAACGTATAACGTGTAACGAATAACGTATAACGTATAACGTATAACGTATAACGTATAACGTATAACGTATGACGTATAACGTATAACGTATAACGTATAACGTATAACGTATAACGTATAACGTATAACGTATAACGTATAACGTATAACGTACAACGTATAACGTATAACGTATAACGTATAACGTATAACGTATAACGTATAACGTATAGCATGTAACGTATAACGTATAACGTATAACGTATAACATATAACGTATAACGTATAACGTATAACGTATAACGTATAACGTATAACGTATAACGTATACCGTAGAACGTATAACCTATCAGGTATAACGTATTACGAATTACGTGTAACGTATAACGTAAAACGTATAACGAATAACGCATAACGTATAATGTATAACGTATATCGTATAACGTATAACGTATAACGTATTACGTATAACGTATGACGTATGACGTATAACGTATAACGTATAACGTATAACGTATAACGTATGACGTATAACGTATAACGTATAACGTATAACGTATAAAGAATAACGTATAACGTATAACGTATAACTTATCACGTATTACGTATAACGTATGACGTATAACGTATAACGTATAACGTATAACGTATAACGTATAACGTATAACGTCTAACGTATAACGTATAACGTATAACGTATAACGTATAACGTATAACGTATAACGTATAACGTATAACGTATAACGTATAACGTATGACGTATAACGTATAACGTATAACGTATAACGTATGACGTATAACGTATGACGTATAACGTATAACGTATAACGTATAACGTATAACGTACAACGTATAACGTATAACGTATAACGTATAACGTATAACGTATAACGTATAACGTATAACGTATAACGTACAACGTATAACGTATAACGTTTCACGTATAACGTATAACGTATAACGTATAACGTATAACGTATAACGTATGACGTATGACGTATAACGTATAACGTATAACGTATAACGTATAAAGAATAACGTATAACGTATATCGTATAACGTATAACGTATAACGTATAACGAATAACGTATGACGTATAACGTATGACGTATAACGTATAACGTATAACGTATAACGTATAACGTATAACGTACAACGTATAACGTATAACGTATAGCATGTAACGTATAACTTATCACGTATAACGTATAACGTATAACGTATAACGTATAACGTATAACGTCTAACGTATAACGTATAACGTATAACGTATAACGTATAACGTATAACGTATAACGTATAACGTATAACGTATAACGTATAACGTATGACGTATAACGTATAACGTATAACGTATAACGTATAAAGAATAACGTATAACGTATAACGTATAACTTATCACGTATTACGTATAACGTATAACGTATAACGTATAACGTATAACGTATAACGTATAACGTATAACGTATAACGTATAACGTATTACGTATAACGTATAACGTATAACGTATAACGTATAACGTATAACGTATAACGAATAACGTATAACGTATAACGTGTAACGAATAACGTATAACGTATAACGTATAACGTATAACGTATAACGTATAACGTATGACGTATAACGTATAACGTATAACGTATAACGTATAACGTATAACGTATAACGTATAACGTATAACGTATAACGTATAACGTATAACGTACAACGTATAACGTATAACGTATAACGTATAACGTATAACGTATAACGTATAACGTATAGCATGTAACGTATAACGTATAACGTATAACGTATAACATATAACGTATAACGTATAACGTATAACGTATAACGTATAACGTATAACGTATAACGTATGACGTATAACGTATAACGTCTAACGTATAACGAATAACGTATAACGTATAACGTATAACGTATATTGTATAACGTATAACGTATAACGTATTACGTATAACGTATAACGTATAACGTATGACGTATGACGTATAACGTATAACGTATAACGTATAACGTATAAAGAATAACGTATAACGTATAACGTATAACGTATAACGTATAACGTATAACGAATAACGTATGTCGTATAACGTATGACGTATAACGTATAACGTATCACGAATAACGTATAACGTATAACGTCTAACGTATAACGTATAACGTGTAACGTATAACGTATAACGTATAACGTATAACGTATAACGTATAACGTATAACGTATAACGTATAACGTATAACGTCTAACGTATAACGTATAACGTATAACGTATAACGTATAACGTATAACGTATAACGTATAACGTATAACGTATAACGTATAACGTATGATGTATAACGTATAACGTATAACGTATAACGTATGACGTATAACGTATGACGTATAACGTATAACGTATAACGTATAACGTATAACGTATAACGTACAACGTATAACGTACAACGTATAACGTATAACGTATAACGTATAACGTATAACGTATAACGTATAACGTACAACGTATAACGTACAACGTATAACGTATAACGTTTCACGTATAACGTATAACGTATAACGTATAACGTATAACGTATAACGTATGACGTATGACGTATAACGTATAACGTATAACGTATAACGTATAAAGAATAACGTATAACGTATATCGTATAACGTATAACGTATAACGTATAACGAATAACGTATGACGTATAACGTATAACGTATAACGTATAACGTATAACGTATAACGTACAACGTATAACGTATAACGTATAGCATGTAACGTATAACTTATCACGTATAACGTATAACGTATAACATATAACGTATAACGTATAAAGAATAACGTATAACGTATAACGTCTAACGTATGACGTATAACGTATAACGTATAACGTATAACGTATAAAGAATAACGTATAACGTATATCGTATAACGTATAACGTATAACGTATAACGAATAACGTATGACGTATAACGTATGACGTATAACGTATAACGTATAACGTATAACGTATAACGTATAACGTACAACGTATAACGTATAACGTATAGCATGTAACGTATAACTTATCACGTATGACGTATAACGTATAACGTATAACGTATAACGTATAAAGAATAACGTATAACGTATAACGTCTAACGTATAACGTATAACGTATAACGTATAACGTATAACGTATAACGTATAACGTATAACGTATAACGTCTAACGTATAACGTATAACGTATAACGTATAACGTATAACGTATAACGTATAACGTATAACGTATAACGTATAACGTATAACGCATGACGTATAACGTATAACGTATAACGTATAACGTATAAAGAATAACGTATAACGTATAACGTATAACTTATCACGTATTACGTATAACGTATAACGTATAACGTATAACGTATAACGTATAACGTATAACGTACAACGTATAACGTATAACGTACAACGTATAACGTATAACGTATAACGTATAACGTATAACGTATAACGTACAACGTATAACGTATAACGTTTCACGTATAACGTATAACGTATAACGTATAACGTATAACGTATAACGTATAACGTATAACGTATAACGAATAACGTATGACGTATAACGTATGACGTATAACGTATAACGTATGACGTATAACGTATAACGTATAACGTACAACGTATAACGTATAACGTATAGCATGTAACGTATAACTTATCACGTATAACGTATAACGTATAACGTATAACGTATAACGTATAACGTCTAACGTATAACGTATAACGTATAACGTAGAACGTATAACGTATAACGTATAACGTATAACGTATAACGTCTAACGTATAACGTATAACGTATAACGTATAACGTATAACGTATAACGTATAACGTATAACGTATAAAGAATAACGTATAACGTATAACGTATAACTTATCACGTATTACGTATAACGTATAACGTATAACGTATAACGTATAACGTATAACGTATAACGTATAACGTATAACGTATAACGTATTACGTATAACGTATAACGTATAACGTATAACGTATAACGTATAACGTATAACGAATAACGTATAACGTATAACGTGTAACGAATAACGTATAACGTATAACGTATAACGTATAACGTATAACGTATGACGTATAACGTATAACGTATAACGTATAACGTATAACGTATAACGTATAACGTATAACGTATAACGTATAACGTATAACGTATAACGTACAACGTATAACGTATAACGTATAACGTATAACGTATAACGTATAACGTATAACGTATAACGTATAACGTATAGCATGTAACGTATAACGTATAACGTATAACGTATAACATATAACGTATAACGTATAACGTATAACGTATAACGCATAACGTATAACGTATAACGTATAACGTATAACGTATAACGTATAACGTATAACGAATAACGTATGACGTAAAATGTATGACGTATAACGTATAACGTATAACGTATAACGTATAACGTATAACGTATAACGAATAACGTATAACGTATAACGTGTAACGAATAACGTATAACGTATAACGTATAACGTATAACGTATAACGTATAACGTATGACGTATAACGTATAACGTATAACGTATAACGTATAACGTATAACGTATAACGTATAACGTATAACGTATAACGTATAACGTATAACGTACAACGTATAACGTATAACGTATAACGTATAACGTATAACGTATAAC
Organism: Ptiloglossa arizonensis; assembly: GCF_051014685.1. Taxonomy (NCBI): domain Eukaryota; kingdom Metazoa; phylum Arthropoda; class Insecta; order Hymenoptera; family Colletidae; genus Ptiloglossa; species Ptiloglossa arizonensis. The sequence continues at coordinate 255,893 of NW_027478450.1, read as the reverse complement.
GTATAACGTATAGCATGTAACGTATAACGTATAACGTATAACGTATAACATATAACGTATAACGTATAACGTATAACGTATAACGTATAACGTATAACGTATAACGTATACCGTAGAACGTATAACCTATCAGGTATAACGTATTACGAATTACGTGTAACGTATAACGTAAAACGTATAACGAATAACGCATAACGTATAATGTATAACGTATATCGTATAACGTATAACGTATAACGTATTACGTATAACGTATGACGTATGACGTATAACGTATAACGTATAACGTATAACGTATAACGTATGACGTATAACGTATAACGTATAACGTATAAAGAATAACGTATAACGTATAACGTATAACTTATCACGTATTACGTATAACGTATGACGTATAACGTATAACGTATAACGTATAACGTATAACGTATGACGTATAACGTATAACGTATAACGTATAACGTATGACGTATAACGTATGACGTATAACGTATAACGTATAACGTATAACGTATAACGTACAACGTATAACGTATAACGTATAACGTATAACGTATAACGTATAACGTATAACGTATAACGTATAACGTACAACGTATAACGTATAACGTTTCACGTATAACGTATAACGTATAACGTATAACGTATAACGTATAACGTATGACGTATGACGTATAACGTATAACGTATAACGTATAACGTATAAAGAATAACGTATAACGTATATCGTATAACGTATAACGTATAACGTATAACGAATAACGTATGACGTATAACGTATGACGTATAACGTATAACGTATAACGTATAACGTATAACGTATAACGTACAACGTATAACGTATAACGTATAGCATGTAACGTATAACTTATCACGTATAACGTATAACGTATAACGTATAACGTATAACGTATAACGTCTAACGTATAACGTATAACGTATAACGTATAACGTATAACGTATAACGTATAACGTATAACGTATAACGTATAACGTATAACGTATGACGTATAACGTATAACGTATAACGTATAACGTATAAAGAATAACGTATAACGTATAACGTATAACTTATCACGTATTACGTATAACGTATAACGTATAACGTATAACGTATAACGTATAACGTATAACGTATAACGTATAACGTATAACGTATAACGTATTACGTATAACGTATAACGTATAACGTATAACGTATAACGTATAACGTATAACGAATAACGTATAACGTATAACGTGTAACGAATAACGTATAACGTATAACGTATAACGTATAACGTATAACGTATAACGTATGACGTATAACGTATAACGTATAACGTATAACGTATAACGTATAACGTATAACGTATAACGTATAACGTATAACGTATAACGTATAACGTACAACGTATAACGTATAACGTATAACGTTTAACGTATAACGTATAACGTATAACGTATAGCATGTAACGTATAACGTATAACGTATAACGTATAACATATAACGTATAACGTATAACGTATAACGTATAACGTATAACGTATAACGTATAACGTATAACGTATGACGTATAACGTATAACGTCTAACGTATAACGAATAACGTATAACGTATAACGTATAACGTATATTGTATAACGTATAACGTATAACGTATTACGTATAACGTATAACGTATAACGTATGACGTATGACGTATAACGTATAACGTATAACGTATAACGTATAAAGAATAACGTATAACGTATAACGTATAACGTATAACGTATAACGTATAACGAATAACGTATGACGTATAACGTATGACGTATAACGTATAACGTATCACGAATAACGTATAACGTATAACGTCTAACGTATAACGTATAACGTGTAACGTATAACGTATAACGTATAACGTATAACGTATAACGTATAACGTATAACGTATAACGTATAACGTATAACGTATAACGTCTAACGTATAACGTATAACGTATAACGTATAACGTATAACGTATAACGTATAACGTATAACGTATAACGTATAACGTATAACGTATAACGTATAACGTATGACGTATGACGTATAACGTATAACGTATAACGTATAACGTATAAAGAATAACGTATAACGTATATCGTATAACGTATAACGTATAACGTATAACGAATAACGTATGACGTATAACGTATGACGTATAACGTATAACGTATAACGTATAACGTATAACGTATAACGTACAACGTATAACGTATAACGTATAGCATGTAACGTATAACTTATCACGTATAACGTATAACGTATAACGTATAACGTATAACGTATAACGTCTAACGTATAACGTATAACGTATAACGTATAACGTATAACGTATAACGTATAACGTATAACGTATAACGTCTAACGTATAACGTATAACGTATAACGTATAACGTATAACGTATAACGTATAACGTATAACGTATAACGTATAACGTATAACGCATGACGTATAACGTATAACGTATAACGTATAACGTATAAAGAATAACGTATAACGTATAACGTATAACTTATCACGTATTACGTATAACGTATAACGTATAACGTATAACGTATAACGTATAACGTATAACGTATAACGTATAACGTATAACGTATTACGTATAACGTATAACGTATAACGTATAACGTATGTCGTATAACGTATAACGTATAACGTATAACGTATATTGTATAACGTATAACGTATAACGTATTACGTATAACGTATAACGTATAAAGAATAACGTATGTCGTATAACGTATAACGTATAACGTATAACGTATAAAGAATAACGTATAACATATAACGTATAACGTATAACGTATAACGTATAGCATGTAACGTATAACTTTTCACGTATAACGTATAACGTATAACGTATAACGTATAACGTATAACGTATAACGTATAACGTATAACGTATAACGTATAACGTATAACGTATAACGTATAACGTATAACGTCTAACGTATAACGTATAACGTATAACGTATAACGTATAACGTATAACGTATAACGTATAACGTATAACGTCTAACGTATAACGTATAACGTATAACGTATAACGTATAACGTATAACGTATAACGTATAACGTATAACGTATAACGTATAACGTATAATCTATGACGTATAACGTATAACCTATAACGTATAACGTATAACGTATAACGTATAACGTATGTCGTATAACGTATAACGTATAACGTATAACGTATAAAGAATAACGTATGTCGTATAACGTATAACGTATAACGTATAACGTATAAAGAATAACGTATAACATATAACGTATAACGTATAACGTATAACGTATAACGTATAACGTATAACGTATAATCTATGACGTATAACGTATAACCTATAACGTATAACGTATAACGTATAACGTATAACGTATGTCGTATAACGTATAACGTATAACGTATAACGTATAAAGAATAACGTATGTCGTATAACGTATAACGTATAACGTATAACGTATAAAGAATAACGTATAACATATAACGTATAACGTATAACGTATAACGTATAACGTATAACGTATAACGTATAACGTATTACGTATAACGTATAACGTATAACGTATAACGTATAACGTATAACGTATAACTTATAACGTATAACGTATAACGTACAACGTATAACGTATAACGTATAACGTATAACGTATAGCATGTAACGTATAACTTTTCACGTATAACGTATAACGTATAACGTATAACGTATAACGTATAACGTATAACGTATAACGTATAACGTATAACGTATAACGTATAACGTATGACGTATAACGTATAACGTCTAACGTATAACGTATAACGTATAACGTATAACGTATAACGTATATTGTATAACGTATAACGTATAACGTATTACGTATAACGTATAACGTATAACGTATGACGTATGACGTATAACGTATAACGTATAACGTATAACGTATAAAGAATAACGTATAACGTATAACGTATAACGTATAACGTATAACGAATAACGTATGACGTATAACGTATGATGTATAACGTATAACGTATCACGAATAACGTATAACGTATAACGTCTAACGTATAACGTATAACGTATAACGTATAACGTATAACGTATAACGTATAACGTATAACGTATAACGTATAACGTATAACGTATAACGTATAACGTATAACGTCTAACGTATAACGTATAACGTATAACGTATAACGTATAACGTATAACGTATAACGTATAACGTATAACGTATAACGTATAACGTATGACGTATAACGTATAACGTATAACGTATAACGTATGACGTATAACGTATGACGTATAACGTATAACGTATAACGTATAACGTATAACGTACAACGTATAACGTATAACGTATAACGTATAACGTATAACGTATAACGTATAACGTATAACGTATAACGTATAACGTATAACGTATAACGTATAATCTATGACGTATAACGTATAACCTATAACGTATAACGTATAACGTATAACGTATAACGTATGTCGTATAACGTATAACGTATAACGTATAACGTATAAAGAATAACGTATGTCGTATAACGTATAACGTATAACGTATAACGTATAACGTATAACGTATAACGTATAACGTATAACGTATAACGTATAACGTATAACGTATAACGTATAACGTACAACGTATAACGTATAACGCATAACGTATAACGTATAACGTATAACTTATAACGCATAACGTATAACGTACAACGTATAACGTATAACGTATAACGTATAGCATGTAACGTATAACTTATTACGTATAACGTATAACGTATAACGTATAAAGAATAACGTATAACGTATAAGGTATAACGTATAACGTATAACGTATAACGTATAACGTATAACGTATAACGTATAACGTGTAACGTATAAAGTATAACGTATAACGTATAACGTATAACGTATAACGTATAACGTATAACGTATAACGTACAACGTATGACGTATAACGTATAACGTATAACGAATAACGTATAAAGAATAACGTATAACGTATAACGTATAACGTATAACGCATAACGTATAACGAATAACGTATGACGTATAACGTATGACGTATAACGTATAACGTATAACGTATAACTTATAACGTATAACGTATAACGTACAACGTATAACGTATAACGTATAACGTATAACGTATAACGTATAGCATGTAACGTATAACTTTTCACGTATAACGTATAACGTATAACGTATAACGTATAACGTATAACGTATAACGTATAACGTATAACGTATAACGTATAACGTATAACGTATGACGTATAACGTATAACGTCTAACGTATAACGTATAACGTATAACGTATAACGTATAACGCATATTGTATAACGTATAACGTATAACGTATTACGTATAACGTATAACGTATAACGTATGACGTATGACGTATAACGTATAACGTATAACGTATAACGTATAAAGAATAACGTATAACGTATAACGTATAACGTATAACGTATAACGTATAACGAATAACGTATGACGTATAACGTATGACGTATAACGTATAACGTATCACGAATAACGTATAACGTATAACGTCTAACGTATAACGTATAACGTATAACGTATAACGTATAACGTATAACGTATAACGTATAACGTATAACGTATAACGTATAACGTATAACGTATAACGTATAACGTATAACGTATAATCTATGACGTATAACGTATAACCTATAACGTATAACGTATAACGTATAACGTATAACGTATGTCGTATAACGTATAACGTATAACGTATAACGTATAAAGAATAACGTATGTCGTCTAACGTATAACGTATAACGTATAACGCATAACGTATAACGTATAACGTATAACCTATGACGTATAACGTATAACGTATAACGTATAACGTATAACGTATAACGTATAACGTATAACGTATAACGTATAACGTATAACGTATAACGTATAACGTATAACGTATAACGTATAATGTATAACGTGTAACGTATAACGTATAACGTATAACGTATAGCATGTAACGTATAACGTATAACGTATAACGTATAACATATAACGTATAACGTATAACGTATAACGTATAACGTATAACGTATAACGTATAACGTAGAACGTATAACCTATCAGGTATAACGTATTACGAATTACGTGTAACGTATAACGTAAAACGTATAACGAATAACGCATAACGTATAATGTATAACGTATATCGTATAACGTCTAACGTATAACGTATTACGTATAACGTATGACGTATAACGTATAACGTATAACGTATAACGTATAACGTATAACGTATAACGTATGACGTATAACGTATAACGTATAACGTATAACGTATAACGTATAACGTAGAACGTATAACCTATCAGGTATAACGTATTACGAATTACGTGTAACGTATAACGTAAAACGTATAACGATTAACGCATAACGTATAATGTATAACGTATATCGTATAACGTATAACGTATAACGTATAACGTATTACGTATAACGTATGACGTATAACGTATAACGTATAACGTATAACGTATAACTTATAACGTATTACGTATAACGTATAACGTATAACGTATAACGTATAACGTATAACGTATAACGAATAACGTATAACGTATAACGTGTAACGAATAACGTATAACGTATAACGTATAACGTATAACGTATAACGTATAACGTATAATGTATGACGTATAACGTATAACGTATAACGTATAACGTATAACGTATAACGTATAACGTATAACGTATAACGTATAACGTATAACGTATAACGTATAACGTATAACGTATAAAGAATAACGTATAACGTATAACGTATAACGTATAACGTATAACGTATAACGTATAACGTATAACGTATAACGTATAACGTATAACGTATAACGTATAACGTATAACGTATAACGTATAACGTATAACGTATAACGTATAACGTATAACGTATAACGTATAACGTATAACTTATAACGTATAACGTTTCACGTATAACGTATAACGTATAACGTATAACGTATAACGTATAACGTATAACGTATAACGTATAATCTATGACGTATAACGTATAACCTATAACGTATAACGTATAACGTATAACGTATAACGTATGTCGTATAGCGTATAACGTATAACGTATAACGTATAAAGAATAACGTATGTCGTATAACGTATAACGTATAACGTATAACGTACAACGTATGACGTATAACGTATAACGTATAACGAATAACGTATAAAGAATAACGTATAACGTATATCGTATAACGTATAACGCATAACGTATAACGAATAACGTATGACGTATAACGTATGACGTATAACGTATAACGTATAACGTATAACGTATAACGTCTAACGTATAACGTATAACGTATAAAGTATAACGTATAACGTATAACGTATAACGTATAACGTATAACGTATAACGTATAACGTACAACGTATGACGTATAACGTATAACGTATAACGAATAACGTATAAAGAATAACGTATAACGTATATCGTATAACGTATAACGCATAACGTATAACGAATAACGTATGACGTATAACGTATGACGTATAACGTATAACGTATAACGTATAACTTATAACGTATAACGTATAACGTATAACGTATAACGTATAACGTCTAACGTATAACGTATAACGTATAAAGTATAACGTATAACGTATAACGTATAACGTATAACGTATAACGTATAACGTATAACGTATAACGTATAACGTATAACGTATAACGTATAACGTATAACGTATAACGTATAACGTATAACGTATAACGTATAACGTATAACGTATAACGTATAACGTATAACGTATAACGTATAACGTCTAACGTATAACGTATAACGTATAAAGTATAACGTATAACGTATAACGTATAACGTATAACGTATAACGTATAACGTACAACGTATGACGTATAACGTATAACGTATAACGAATAACGCATAAAGAATAACGTATAACGTATATCGTATAACGTATAACGCATAACGTATAACGAATAACGTATGACGTATAACGTATGACGTATAACGTATAACGTATAACGTATAACTTATAACGTATAACGTATAACGTATAACGTATAACGTATAACGTCTAACGTATAACGTATAACGTATAAAGTATAACGTATAACGTATAACGTATAACGTATAACGTATAACGTATAACGTATAACGTATAACGTATAACGTATAACGTATAACGTATAACGTATAACGTATAACGTATAACGTATAACGTATAACGTATAACGTATAACGTTGAACGTATAACGTCTAACGTATAACGTATAACGTATAAAGTATAACGTATAACGTATAACGTATAACGTATAACGTATAACGTATAACGTATAACGTACAACGTATGACGTATAACGTATAACGTATAACGAATAACGTATAAAGAATAACGTATAACGTATAACGTATAACGTATAACGCATAACGTATAACGAATAACGTATGACGTATAACGTATGACGTATAACGTATAACGTATAACGTATAACTTATAACGTATAACGTATAACGTACAACGTATAACGTATAACGTATAACGTATAACGTATAGCATGTAACGTATAACTTTTCACGTATAACGTATAACGTATAACGTATAACGTATAACGTATAACGTATAACGTATAACGTATAACGTATAACGTATAACGTATAACGTATAACGTATGACGTATAACGTATAACGTCTAACGTATAACGTATAACGTATAACGTATAACGTATAACGCATATTGTATAACGTATAACGTATAACGTATTACGTATAACGTATAACGTATAACGTATGACGTATGACGTATAACGTATAACGTATAACGTATAACGTATAAAGAATAACGTATAACGTATAACGTATAACGTATAACGTATAACGTATAACGAATAACGTATGACGTATAACGTATGACGTATAACGTATAACGTATCACGAATAACGTATAACGTATAACGTCTAACGTATAACGTATAACGTATAACGTATAACGTATAACGTATAACGTATAACGTATAACGTATAACGTATAACGTATAACGTATAACGTATAACGTATAACGTATAATCTATGACGTATAACGTATAACCTATAACGTATAACGTATAACGTATAACGTATAACGTATGTCGTATAACGTATAACGTATAACGTATAACGTATAAAGAATAACGTATGTCGTCTAACGTATAACGTATAACGTATAACGTATAACGCATAACGTATAACGTATAACGTATAACCTATGACGTATAACGTATAACGTATAACGTACAACGTATAACGTATAACGTATAACGTATAACGTATAACGTATAACGTATAACGTATAACGTATAACGTATAACGTATAATGTATAACGTGTAACGTATAACGTATAACGTATAACGTATAGCATGTAACGTATAACGTATAACGTATAACGTATAACATATAACGTATAACGTATAACGTATAACGTATAACGTATAACGTATAACGTATAACGTATAACGTATAACGTATAACGTATAACGTATAACGTAGAACGTATAACCTATCAGGTATAACGTATTACGAATTACGTGTAACGTATAACGTAAAACGTATAACGAATAACGCATAACGTATAATGTATAACGTATATCGTATAACGTCTAACGTATAACGTATTACGTATAACGTATGACGTATAACGTATAACGTATAACGTATAACGTATAACGTATAACGTATAACGTATGACGTATAACGTATAACGTATAACGTATAACGTATAAAGAATAACGTATAACGTATAACGTATAACGTATAACGTATAACGTATAACGAATAACGTATGACGTAAAACGTATGACGTATAACGTATAACGTATAACGTACAACGTATAACGTATAACGTATAACGTATAACGTATAACGTATAACGTATAACGTATAACGTAGAACGTATAACGTATCAGGTATAACGTATTACGAATTACGTATAACGTATAACGTATAACGCATAACGTATAACGTATAACGTATAACGTATAACGTATAACGAATAACGTATGACGTATAACGTATGACGTATAACGTATAACGTATAACGTACAACGTATAACGTATAACGTATAACGTACAACGTATAACGTATAACGTATAACGTATAGCATGTAACGTATAACGTATAACGTATAACGTATAACGTATAACGTATAACGTATGACGTATAACGTATAACGTATAACGTATAACGTATAAAGAATAACGTATAACGTATAACGTATAACGTATAACGTATAACGTATAACGAATAACATATGACGTATAACGTATGACGTATAACGTATAACGTATAACGTACAACGTATAACGTATAACGTATAACGTACAACGTATAACGTATAACGTATGACGTATAGCATGTAACGTATAACGTATAACGTATAACGTATAACGTATAACGTATAACGTATAACGTATAACGTATAACGTATAACGTATAACGTATAACGTATAACGTATAACGTATAGTGTGTAACGTATAAAGTATAACGTATAACGTATAACGTATAGCATGTAACGTATAACGTATAACGTATAACGTATAACGTATAACATATAACGTATAACGTATAACGTATAACGTATAACGTATAACGTATAACGTATAACGTATAACGTATAACGTATAACGTATAACGTATAACGTATAACGTATAACGTATAACGTATAACGTATAACGTATAACGTATAACGTATAACGTATAACGTATAACGTATAACGTATAACGTATAACGTATAACGTATAACGTATAACGTATAACGTATAACGTATAACGTATAACGTATAACGTATAACGTATAACGTATAACGTATAACGTATAATCTATGACGTATAACGTATAACCTATAACGTATAACGTATAACGTATAACGTATAACGTATGTCGTATAACGTATAACGTATAACGTATAACGTATAAAGAATAACGTATGTCGTATAACGTATAACGTATAACGTATAACGTATAAAGAATAACGTATAACATATAACGTATAACGTATAACGTATAACGTATAACGTATAACGTATAACGTATAACGTATAACGTATAACGTATAACGTATAACGAATAACGTATGACGTATAACGTATAACGTATAACGTATAACGTATAACGTATAACGTACAACGTATAACGTATAACGTATAACGTATAACGTATAACGTATAACGTATAACGTATAACGTATAACGTATAAAGAATAACGTATAACGTATAACGTATAACGTATAACGTATAACGTATAACGTATAACGTATAACGTATAACGTATAACGTATAACGTATAACGTATAACGTATAACGTATAACGTATAACGTATAACGTATAACGTATAACGTATAACGTATAACGTATAATCTATGACGTATAACGTATAACCTATAACGTATAACGTATAACGTATAGTGTGTAACGTATAAAGTATAACGTATAACGTATAACGTATAGCATGTAACGTATAACTTATTACGTATAACGTATAACGTATGTCGTATAACGTATAACGTATAACGTATAACGTATAAAGAATAACGTATGTCGTATAACGTATAACGTATAACGTATAACGTATAAAGAATAACGTATAACATATAACGTATAACGTATAACGTATAACGTATAACGTATAACGTATAACGTATAACGTATTACGTATAACGTATAACGTATAACGTATAACGTATAACGTATAACGTATAACGTATAACGTATTACGTATAACGTATAACGTATAACGTATAACGTATAACGTATAACGTAAAACGTATAACGTATAACGTATAACGTATAACGTATAGTGTGTAACGTATAAAGTATAACGTATAACGTATAACGTATAGCATGTAACGTATAACGTATAACGTATAACGTATAACGTATAACGTATAACATATAACGTATAACGTATAACGTATAACGTATAACGTATAACGTATAACGTATAACGTATAACGTATAACGTATAACGTATAACGTATAACGTATAACGTATAACGTATAACGTATAACGTATAACGTATAACGTATAACGTATAACGTATAACGTATAACGTATAACGTATAACGTATAACGTATAACGTATAACGTATAACGTATAACGTATAATGTATAACGTATAACGTATAACGTATAATCTATGACGTATAACGTATAACCTATAACGTATAACGTATAACGTATAACGTATAACGTATGTCGTATAACGTATAACGTATAACGTATAACGTATAAAGAATAACGTATGTCGTATAACGTATAACGTATAACGTATAACGTATAAAGAATAACGTATAACATATAACGTATAACGTATAACGTATAACGTATAACGTATAACGTATAACGTATAACGTATAACGTATAACGTATAACGTATAACGAATAACGTATGACGTATAACGTATAACGTATAACGTATAACGTATAACGTATAACGTACAACGTATAACGTATAACGTATAACGTATAACGTATAACGTATAACTTATAACGCATAACGTATAACGTACAACGTATAACGTATAACGTATAACGTATAGCATGTAACGTATAACTTATTACGTATAACGTATAACGTATAACGTATAACGTATAACGTATAACGTATAACGTATAACGTATAACGTATAACGTATAACGTATAACGTACAACGTATAACGTATAACGTATAACGTATAACGTATAACGTATAACGTATAACGTATAACGTATAACGTATAAAGAATAACGTATAACGTATAACGTATAACGTATAACGTATAACGTATAACGTATAACGTATAACGTATAACGTATAACGTATAACGTATAACGTATAACGTATAACGTATAACGTATAACGTATAACGTATAACGTATAACGTATAACGTATAACGTATAATCTATGACGTATAACGTATAACCTATAACGTATAACGTATAACGTATAACGTATAACGTATAACGTATAACGTATAACGTATAACGTATAACGTATAACGTATAACGTATAACGTATAACGTCTAACGTATAACGTATAACGTATAAAGTATAACGTATAACGTATAACGTATAACGTATAACGTATAACGTATAACGTATAACGTATAACGTATAACGTATAACGTACAACGTATGACGTATAACGTATAACGTATAACGAATAACGTATAAAGAATAACGTATAACGTATAACGTATAACGTATAACGCATAACGTATAACGAATAACGTATGACGTATAACGTATGACGTATAACGTATAACGTATAACGTATAACTTATAACGTATAACGTATAACGTACAACGTATAACGTATAACGTATAACGTATAACGTATAGCATGTAACGTATAACTTTTCACGTATAACGTATAACGTATAACGTATAACGTATAACGTATAACGTATAACGTATAACGTATGACGTATAACGTATAACGTATAACGTATAACGTATAAAGAATAACGTATAACGTATAACGTACAACTTATCACGTATTACGTATAACGTATAACGTATAACGTATAACGTATAACGTATAACGTATAACGTATAACGTATAACGTATAACGTATAACGTATTACGTATAACGTATAACGTATAACGTATAACGTATAACGTATAACGTATAACGAATAACGTATAACGTATAACGTGTAACGAATAACGTATAACGTATAACGTATAACGTATAACGTATAACGTATAACGTATGACGTATAACGTATAACGTATAACGTATAATGTATAACGTATAACGTATAACGTATAACGTATAACGTATAACGTATAACGTATAACGTACAACGTATAACGTATAACGTATAACGTATAACGTATAACGTCTAACGTATAACGAATAACGTATAACGTATAACGTATAACGTATATTGTATAACGTATAACGTATAACGTATTACGTATAACGTATAACGTATAACGTATGACGTATGACGTATAACGTATAACGTATAACGTATAACGTATAAAGAATAACGTATAACGTATAACGTATAACGTATAACGTATAACGTATAACGTATAACGAATAACGTATGACGTATAACGTATGACGTATAACGTATAACGTATCACGAATAACGTATAACGTATAACGTCTAACGTATAACGTATAACGTATAACGTATAACGTATAACGTATAACGTATAACGTATAACGTATAACGTATAACGTATAACGTATAACGTATAACGTCTAACGTATAACGTATAACGTATAACGTATAACGTATAACGTATAACGTATAACGTATAACGTATAACGTATAACGTATAACGTATGACGTATAACGTATAACGTATAACGTATAACGTATGACGTATAACGTATGACGTATAACGTATAACGTATAACGTATAACGTATAACGTACAACGTATAACGTATAACGTATAACGTATAACGTATAACGTATAACGTATAACGTATAACGTATAACGTATAACGTATAACGTACAACGTATAACGTATAACGTTTCACGTATAACGTATAACGTATAACGTATAACGTATAACGTATAACGTATGACGTATGACGTATAACGTATAACGTATAACGTATAACGTATAAAGAATAACGTATAACGTATATCGTATAACGTATAACGTATAACGTATAACGTATAACGTATAACGTATAACGTATAACGTATAACGTATAACGTATAACGTATAACGTATGACGTATAACGTATAACGTATAACGTATAACGTATAAAGAATAACGTATAACGTATAACGTATAACTTATCACGTATTACGTATAACGTATAACGTAGAACGTGTAACGTATAACGTATAACGTATAACGTATAACGAATAACGTAAAACGTATAACGTGTAACGAATAACGTATAACGTATAACGTATAACGTATAACGTATAACGTATAACGTATGACGTATAACGTATAACGTATAACGTATAACGTATAACGTATAACGTATAACGTATAACGTATAACGTATAACGTATAACGTATAACGTACAACGTATAACGTATAACGTATAACGTATAACGTATAACGTATAACGTATAACGTATAGCATGTAACGTATAACGTATAACGTATAACGTATAACATATAACGTATAACGTATAACGTATAACGTATAACGTATAACGTATAACGTATAACGTATACCGTAGAACGTATAACCTATCAGGTATAACGTATTACGAATTACGTGTAACGTATAACGTAAAACGTATAACGAATAACGCATAACGTATAATGTATAACGTATATCGTATAACGTATAACGTATAACGTATTACGTATAACGTATGACGTATGACGTATAACGTATAACGTATAACGTATAACGTATAACGTATGACGTATAACGTATAACGTATAACGTATAACGTATAAAGAATAACGTATAACGTATAACGTATAACTTATCACGTATTACGTATAACGTATGACGTATAACGTATAACGTATAACGTATAACGTATAACGTATAACGTATAACGTCTAACGTATAACGTATAACGTATAACGTATAACGTATAACGTATAACGTATAACGTATAACGTATAACGTATAACGTATAACGTATGACGTATAACGTATAACGTATAACGTATAACGTATGACGTATAACGTATGACGTATAACGTATAACGTATAACGTATAACGTATAACGTACAACGTATAACGTATAACGTATAACGTATAACGTATAACGTATAACGTATAACGTATAACGTATAACGTACAACGTATAACGTATAACGTTTCACGTATAACGTATAACGTATAACGTATAACGTATAACGTATAACGTATGACGTATGACGTATAACGTATAACGTATAACGTATAACGTATAAAGAATAACGTATAACGTATATCGTATAACGTATAACGTATAACGTATAACGAATAACGTATGACGTATAACGTATGACGTATAACGTATAACGTATAACGTATAACGTATAGCGTATAACGTACAACGTATAACGTATAACGTATAGCATGTAACGTATAACTTATCACGTATAACGTATAACGTATAACGTATAACGTATAACGTATAACGTCTAACGTATAACGTATAACGTATAACGTATAACGTATAACGTATAACGTATAACGTATAACGTATAACGTATAACGTATAACGTATAACGTATGACGTATAACGTATAACGTATAACGTATAACGTATAAAGAATAACGTATAACGTATAACGTATAACTTATCACGTATTACGTATAACGTATAACGTATAACGTATAACGTATAACGTATAACGTATAACGTATAACGTATAACGTATAACGTATTACGTATAACGTATAACGTATAACGTATAACGTATAACGTATAACGTATAACGAATAACGTATAACGTATAACGTGTAACGAATAACGTATAACGTATAACGTATAACGTATAACGTATAACGTATAACGTATGACGTATAACGTATAACGTATAACGTATAACGTATAACGTATAACGTATAACGTATAACGTATAACGTATAACGTATAACGTATAACGTACAACGTATAACGTATAACGTATAACGTATAACGTATAACGTATAACGTATAACGTATAGCATGTAACGTATAACGTATAACGTATAACGTATAACATATAACGTATAACGTATAACGTATAACGTATAACGTATAACGTATAACGTATAACGTATGACGTATAACGTATAACGTCTAACGTATAACGAATAACGTATAACGTATAACGTATAACGTATATTGTATAACGTATAACGTATAACGTATTACGTATAACGTATAACGTATAACGTATGACGTATGACGTATAACGTATAACGTATAACGTATAACGTATAAAGAATAACGTATAACGTATAACGTATAACGTATAACGTATAACGTATAACGAATAACGTATGTCGTATAACGTATGACGTATAACGTATAACGTATCACGAATAACGTATAACGTATAACGTCTAACGTATAACGTATAACGTGTAACGTATAACGTATAACGTATAACGTATAACGTATAACGTATAACGTATAACGTATAACGTATAACGTATAACGTCTAACGTATAACGTATAACGTATAACGTATAACGTATAACGTATAACGTATAACGTATAACGTATAACGTATAACGTATAACGTATGATGTATAACGTATAACGTATAACGTATAACGTATGACGTATAACGTATGACGTATAACGTATAACGTATAACGTATAACGTATAACGTATAACGTACAACGTATAACGTATAACGTATAACGTATAACGTATAACGTATAACGTATAACGTATAACGTATAACGTACAACGTATAACGTATAACGTTTCACGTATAACGTATAACGTATAACGTATAACGTATAACGTATAACGTATGACGTATGACGTATAACGTATAACGTATAACGTATAACGTATAAAGAATAACGTATAACGTATATCGTATAACGTATAACGTATAACGTATAACGAATAACGTATGACGTATAACGTATGACGTATAACGTATAACGTATAACGTATAACGTATAACGTATAACGTACAACGTATAACGTATAACGTATAGCATGTAACGTATAACTTATCACGTATAACGTATAACGTATAACATATAACGTATAACGTATAAAGAATAACGTATAACGTATAACGTCTAACGTATAACGTATAACGTATAACGTATAACGTATAACGTATAACGTATAACGTATGACGTATGACGTATAACGTATAACGTATAACGTATAACGTATAAAGAATAACGTATAACGTATATCGTATAACGTATAACGTATAACGTATAACGAATAACGTATGACGTATAACGTATGACGTATAACGTATAACGTATAACGTATAACGTATAACGTATAACGTACAACGTATAACGTATAACGTATAGCATGTAACGTATAACTTATCACGTATGACGTATAACGTATAACGTATAACGTATAACGTATAAAGAATAACGTATAACGTATAACGTCTAACGTATAACGTATAACGTATAACGTATAACGTATAACGTATAACGTATAACGTATAACGTATAACGTCTAACGTATAACGTATAACGTATAACGTATAACGTATAACGTATAACGTATAACGTATAACGTATAACGTATAACGTATAACGCATGACGTATAACGTATAACGTATAACGTATAACGTATAAAGAATAACGTATAACGTATAACGTATAACTTATCACGTATTACGTATAACGTATAACGTATAACGTATAACGTATAACGTATAACGTATAACGTACAACGTATAACGTATAACGTACAACGTATAACGTATAACGTATAACGTATAACGTATAACGTATAACGTACAACGTATAACGTATAACGTTTCACGTATAACGTATAACGTATAACGTATAACGTATAACGTATAACGTATAACGTATAACGTATAACGAATAACGTATGACGTATAACGTATGACGTATAACGTATAACGTATAACGTATAACGTATAACGTATAACGTACAACGTATAACGTATAACGTATAGCATGTAACGTATAACTTATCACGTATAACGTATAACGTATAACGTATAACGTATAACGTATAACGTCTAACGTATAACGTATAACGTATAACGTAGAACGTATAACGTATAACGTATAACGTATAACGTATAACGTCTAACGTATAACGTATAACGTATAACGTATAACGTATAACGTATAACGTATAACGTATAACGTATAAAGAATAACGTATAACGTATAACGTATAACTTATCACGTATTACGTATAACGTATAACGTATAACGTATAACGTATAACGTATAACGTATAACGTATAACGTATAACGTATAACGTATTACGTATAACGTATAACGTATAACGTATAACGTATAACGTATAACGTATAACGAATAACGTATAACGTATAACGTGTAACGAATAACGTATAACGTATAACGTATAACGTATAACGTATAACGTATGACGTATAACGTATAACGTATAACGTATAACGTATAACGTATAACGTATAACGTATAACGTATAACGTATAACGTATAACGTATAACGTACAACGTATAACGTATAACGTATAACGTATAACGTATAACGTATAACGTATAACGTATAACGTATAACGTATAGCATGTAACGTATAACGTATAACGTATAACGTATAACATATAACGTATAACGTATAACGTATAACGTATAACGCATAACGTATAACGTATAACGTATAACGTATAACGTATAACGTATAACGTATAACGAATAACGTATGACGTAAAATGTATGACGTATAACGTATAACGTATAACGTATAACGTCTAACGTATAACGTATAACGTATAACGAATAACGTATAACGTATAACGTGTAACGAATAACGTATAACGTATAACGTATAACGTATAACGTATAACGTATAACGTATGACGTATAACGTATAACGTATAACGTATAACGGATAACGTATAACGTATAACGTATAACGTATAACGTATAACGTATAACGTATAACGTACAACGTATAACGTATAACGTATAACGTATAACGTATAACGTATAACGTATAACGTATAGCATGTAACGTATAACGTATAACGTATAACGTATAACATATAACGTATAACGTATAACGTATAACGTATAACGTATAACGTATAACGTATAACGTATACCGTAGAACGTATAACCTATCAGGTATAACGTATTACGAATTACGTGTAACGTATAACGTAAAACGTATAACGAATAACGCATAACGTATAATGTATAACGTATATCGTATAACGTATAACGTATAACGTATTACGTATAACGTATGACGTATGACGTATAACGTATAACGTATAACGTATAACGTATAACGTATGACGTATAACGTATAACGTATAACGTATAACGTATAAAGAATAACGTATAACGTATAACGTATAACTTATCACGTATTACGTATAACGTATGACGTATAACGTATAACGTATAACGTATAACGTATAACGTATGACGTATAACGTATAACGTATAACGTATAACGTATGACGTATAACGTATGACGTATAACGTATAACGTATAACGTATAACGTATAACGTACAACGTATAACGTATAACGTATAACGTATAACGTATAACGTATAACGTATAACGTATAACGTATAACGTACAACGTATAACGTATAACGTTTCACGTATAACGTATAACGTATAACGTATAACGTATAACGTATAACGTATGACGTATGACGTATAACGTATAACGTATAACGTATAACGTATAAAGAATAACGTATAACGTATATCGTATAACGTATAACGTATAACGTATAACGAATAACGTATGACGTATAACGTATGACGTATAACGTATAACGTATAACGTATAACGTATAACGTATAACGTACAACGTATAACGTATAACGTATAGCATGTAACGTATAACTTATCACGTATAACGTATAACGTATAACGTATAACGTATAACGTATAACGTCTAACGTATAACGTATAACGTATAACGTATAACGTATAACGTATAACGTATAACGTATAACGTATAACGTATAACGTATAACGTATGACGTATAACGTATAACGTATAACGTATAACGTATAAAGAATAACGTATAACGTATAACGTATAACTTATCACGTATTACGTATAACGTATAACGTATAACGTATAACGTATAACGTATAACGTATAACGTATAACGTATAACGTATAACGTATAACGTATTACGTATAACGTATAACGTATAACGTATAACGTATAACGTATAACGTATAACGAATAACGTATAACGTATAACGTGTAACGAATAACGTATAACGTATAACGTATAACGTATAACGTATAACGTATAACGTATGACGTATAACGTATAACGTATAACGTATAACGTATAACGTATAACGTATAACGTATAACGTATAACGTATAACGTATAACGTATAACGTACAACGTATAACGTATAACGTATAACGTATAACGTATAACGTATAACGTATAACGTATAGCATGTAACGTATAACGTATAACGTATAACGTATAACATATAACGTATAACGTATAACGTATAACGTATAACGTATAACGTATAACGTATAACGTATAACGTATGACGTATAACGTATAACGTCTAACGTATAACGAATAACGTATAACGTATAACGTATAACGTATATTGTATAACGTATAACGTATAACGTATTACGTATAACGTATAACGTATAACGTATGACGTATGACGTATAACGTATAACGTATAACGTATAACGTATAAAGAATAACGTATAACGTATAACGTATAACGTATAACGTATAACGTATAACGAATAACGTATGACGTATAACGTATGACGTATAACGTATAACGTATCACGAATAACGTATAACGTATAACGTCTAACGTATAACGTATAACGTGTAACGTATAACGTATAACGTATAACGTATAACGTATAACGTATAACGTATAACGTATAACGTATAACGTATAACGTATAACGTATAACGTATAACGTCTAACGTATAACGTATAACGTATAACGTATAACGTATAACGTATAACGTATAACGTATAACGTATAACGTATAACGTATAACGTATAACGTATAACGTATGACGTATGACGTATAACGTATAACGTATAACGTATAACGTATAAAGAATAACGTATAACGTATATCGTATAACGTATAACGTATAACGTATAACGAATAACGTATGACGTATAACGTATGACGTATAACGTATAACGTATAACGTATAACGTATAACGTATAACGTACAACGTATAACGTATAACGTATAGCATGTAACGTATAACTTATCACGTATAACGTATAACGTATAACGTATAACGTATAACGTATAACGTCTAACGTATAACGTATAACGTATAACGTATAACGTATAACGTATAACGTATAACGTATAACGTATAACGTCTAACGTATAACGTATAACGTATAACGTATAACGTATAACGTATAACGTATAACGTATAACGTATAACGTATAACGTATAACGCATGACGTATAACGTATAACGTATAACGTATAACGTATAAAGAATAACGTATAACGTATAACGTATAACTTATCACGTATTACGTATAACGTATAACGTATAACGTATAACGTATAACGTATAACGTATAACGTATAACGTATAACGTATAACGTATTACGTATAACGTATAACGTATAACGTATAACGTATGTCGTATAACGTATAACGTATAACGTATAACGTATATTGTATAACGTATAACGTATAACGTATTACGTATAACGTATAACGTATAAAGAATAACGTATGTCGTATAACGTATAACGTATAACGTATAACGTATAAAGAATAACGTATAACATATAACGTATAACGTATAACGTATAACGTATAGCATGTAACGTATAACTTTTCACGTATAACGTATAACGTATAACGTATAACGTATAACGTATATCGTATAACGTATAACGTATAACGTATAACGTATAACGAATAACGTATAACGTATAACGTGTAACGAATAACGTATAACGTATAACGTATAACGTATAACGTATAACGTATAACGTATGACGTATAACGTATAACGTATAACGTATAACGTATAACGTATAACGTATAACGTATAACGTATAACGTATAACGTATAACGTATAACGTACAACGTATAACGTATAACGTATAACGTATAACGTATAACGTATAACGTATAACGTATAGCATGTAACGTATAACGTATAACGTATAACGTATAACATATAACGTATAACGTATAACGTATAACGTATAACGTATAACGTATAACGTATAACGTATAACGTATGACGTATAACGTATAACGTCTAACGTATAACGAATAACGTATAACGTATAACGTATAACGTATATTGTATAACGTATAACGTATAACGTATTACGTATAACGTATAACGTATAACGTATGACGTATGACGTATAACGTATAACGTATAACGTATAACGTATAAAGAATAACGTATAACGTATAACGTATAACGTATAACGTATAACGTATAACGAATAACGTATGACGTATAACGTATGACGTATAACGTATAACGTATCACGAATAACGTATAACGTATAACGTCTAACGTATAACGTATAACGTGTAACGTATAACGTATAACGTATAACGTATAACGTATAACGTATAACGTATAACGTATAACGTATAACGTATAACGTATAACGTATAACGTATAACGTATAACGTCTAACGTATAACGTATAACGTATAACGTATAACGTATAACGTATAACGTATAACGTATAACGTATAACGTATAACGTATAACGTATAACGTATAACGTATGACGTATGACGTATAACGTATAACGTATAACGTATAACGTATAAAGAATAACGTATAACGTATATCGTATAACGTATAACGTATAACGTATAACGAATAACGTATGACGTATAACGTATGACGTATAACGTATAACGTATAACGTATAACGTATAACGTATAACGTACAACGTATAACGTATAACGTATAGCATGTAACGTATAACTTATCACGTATAACGTATAACGTATAACGTATAACGTATAACGTATAACGTCTAACGTATAACGTATAACGTATAACGTATAACGTATAACGTATAACGTATAACGAATAACGTATGACGTATAACGTATGACGTATAACGTATAACGTATCACGAATAACGTATAACGTATAACGTCTAACGTATAACGTATAACGTGTAACGTATAACGTATAACGTATAACGTATAACGTATAACGTATAACGTATAACGTATAACGTATAACGTATAACGTATAACGTATAACGTATAACGTATAACGTATAACGTATAACGTATAACGTATGACGTATGACGTATAACGTATAACGTATAACGTATAACGTATAAAGAATAACGTATAACGTATATCGTATAACGTATAACGTATAACGTATAACGAATAACGTATGACGTATAACGTATGACGTATAACGTATAACGTATAACGTATAACGTATAACGTATAACGTACAACGTATAACGTATAACGTATAGCATGTAACGTATAACTTATCACGTATAACGTATAACGTATAACGTATAACGTATAACGTATAACGTCTAACGTATAACGTATAACGTATAACGTATAACGTATAACGTATAACGTATAACGTATAACGTATAACGTATAACGTCTAACGTATAACGTATAACGTATAACGTATAACGTATAACGTATAACGTATAACGTATAACGTATAACGTATAACGTATAACGCATGACGTATAACGTATAACGTATAACGTATAACGTATAAAGAATAACGTATAACGTATAACGTATAACTTATCACGTATTACGTATAACGTATAACGTATAACGTATAACGTATAACGTATAACGTATAACGTATAACGTATAACGTATAACGTATTACGTATAACGTATAACGTATAACGTATAACGTATGTCGTATAACGTATAACGTATAACGTATAACGTATATTGTATAACGTATAACGTATAACGTATTACGTATAACGTATAACGTATAAAGAATAACGTATGTCGTATAACGTATAACGTATAACGTATAACGTATAAAGAATAACGTATAACATATAACGTATAACGTATAACGTATAACGTATAGCATGTAACGTATAACTTTTCACGTATAACGTATAACGTATAACGTATAACGTATAACGTATAACGTATAACGTATAACGTATAACGTATAACGTATAACGTATAACGTATAACGTATAACGTATAACGTATAACGTATAACGTATAACTTATCACGTATTACGTATAACGTATAACGTATAACGTATAACGTATAACGTATAACGTATAACGTATAACGTATAACGTATAACGTCTAACGTATAACGTATAACGTATAACGTATAACGTATAACGTATAACGTATAACGTATAACGTATAACGTCTAACGTATAACGTATAACGTATAACGTATAACGTATAACGTATAACGTATAACGTATAACGTATAACGTATAACGTATAACGTATAACGTATAATCTATGACGTATAACGTATAACCTATAACGTATAACGTATAACGTATAACGTATAACGTATGTCGTATAACGTATAACGTATAACGTATAACGTATAAAGAATAACGTATGTCGTATAACGTATAACGTATAACGTATAACGTATAAAGAATAACGTATAACATATAACGTATAACGTATAACGTATAACGTATAACGTATAACGTATAACGTATAATCTATGACGTATAACGTATAACCTATAACGTATAACGTATAACGTATAACGTATAACGTATGTCGTATAACGTATAACGTATAACGTATAACGTATAAAGAATAACGTATGTCGTATAACGTATAACGTATAACGTATAACGTATAAAGAATAACGTATAACATATAACGTATAACGTATAACGTATAACGTATAACGTATAACGTATAACGTATAACGTATTACGTATAACGTATAACGTATAACGTATAACGTATAACGTATAACGTATAACTTATAACGTATAACGTATAACGTACAACGTATAACGTATAACGTATAACGTATAACGTATAGCATGTAACGTATAACTTTTCACGTATAACGTATAACGTATAACGTATAACGTATAACGTATAACGTATAACGTATAACGTATAACGTATAACGTATAACGTATAACGTATGACGTATAACGTATAACGTCTAACGTATAACGTATAACGTATAACGTATAACGTATAACGTATATTGTATAACGTATAACGTATAACGTATTACGTATAACGTATAACGTATAACGTATGACGTATGACGTATAACGTATAACGTATAACGTATAACGTATAAAGAATAACGTATAACGTATAACGTATAACGTATAACGTATAACGAATAACGTATGACGTATAACGTATGATGTATAACGTATAACGTATCACGAATAACGTATAACGTATAACGTCTAACGTATAACGTATAACGTATAACGTATAACGTATAACGTATAACGTATAACGTATAACGTATAACGTATAACGTATAACGTATAACGTATAACGTATAACGTCTAACGTATAACGTATAACGTATAACGTATAACGTATAACGTATAACGTATAACGTATAACGTATAACGTATAACGTATAACGTATGACGTATAACGTATAACGTATAACGTATAACGTATGACGTATAACGTATGACGTATAACGTATAACGTATAACGTATAACGTATAACGTACAACGTATAACGTATAACGTATAACGTATAACGTATAACGTATAACGTATAACGTATAACGTATAACGTATAACGTATAACGTATAACGTATAATCTATGACGTATAACGTATAACCTATAACGTATAACGTATAACGTATAACGTATAACGTATGTCGTATAACGTATAACGTATGACGTATAACGTATAACGTATAACGTATAACGTATAACGTACAACGTATAACGTATAACGTATAACGTATAACGTATAACGTATAACGTATAACGTATAACATATAACGTATAACGTATAACGTATAACGTATAACGTATAACTTATAACGTATAACGTATAACGTACAACGTATAACGTATAACGTATAACGTATAACGTATAGCATGTAACGTATAACTTTTCACGTATAACGTATAACGTATAACGTATAACGTATAACGTATAACGTATAACGTATAACGTATAACGTATAACGTATAACGTATAACGTATAACGTATGACGTATAACGTATAACGTCTAACGTATAACGTATAACGTATAACGTATAACGTATAACGTATATTGTATAACGTATAACGTATAACGTATTACGTATAACGTATAACGTATAACGTATGACGTATGACGTATAACGTATAACGTATAACGTATAACGTATAAAGAATAACGTATAACGTATAACGTATAACGTATAACGTATAACGAATAACGTATGACGTATAACGTATGATGTATAACGTATAACGTATCACGAATAACGTATAACGTATAACGTCTAACGTATAACGTATAACGTATAACGTATAACGTATAACGTATAACGTATAACGTATAACGTATAACGTATAACGTATAACGTATAACGTATAACGTATAACGTATAACGTATAACGTATAACGTATAACGTATAACGTATAACGTATAACGTATAACGTATAACGTATAACGTACAACGTATAACGTATAACGTATAACGTATAACGTATAACGTATAACGTATAACGTATAACGTATAACGTATAACGTATAACGTATAACGTATAACGTATAACGTCTAACGTATAACGTATAACGTATAAAGTATAACGTATAACGTATAACGTATAACGTATAACGTATAACGTATAACGTATAACGTACAACGTATGACGTATAACGTATAACGTATAACGAATAACGTATAAAGAATAACGTATAACGTATAACGTATAACGTATAACGCATAACGTATAACGAATAACGTATGACGTATAACGTATGACGTATAACGTATAACGTATAACGTATAACGTATAATCTATGACGTATAACGTATAACCTATAACGTATAACGTATAACGTATAACGTATAACGTATGTCGTATAACGTATAACGTATAACGTATAACGTATAAAGAATAACGTATGTCGTATAACGTATAACGTATAGCGTATAACGTATAAAGAATAACGTATAACATATAACGTATAACGTATAACGTATAACGTATAACGTATAACGTATAACGTATAACGTATAACGTATTACGTATAACGTATAACGTATAACGTATAACGTATAACGTATGACGTATAACGTATAACGTATAACGTATAACGTATAACGTATAACGTATAACGTATAACGTATAACGTATAACGTATAACGTATAACGTATAACGTATAACGTCTAACGTATAACGTATAACGTATAAAGTATAACGTATAACGTATAACGTATAACGTATAACGTATAACGTATAACGTATAACGTACAACGTATGACGTATAACGTATAACGTATAACGAATAACGTATAAAGAATAACGTATAACGTATAACGTATAACGTATAACGCATAACGTATAACGAATAACGTATGACGTATAACGTATGACGTTTAACGTATAACGTATAACGTATAACTTATAACGTATAACGTATAACGTACAACGTATAACGTATAACGTATAACGTATAACGTATAACGTATAGCATGTAACGTATAA
This sequence comes from Ptiloglossa arizonensis, assembly GCF_051014685.1. Taxonomy (NCBI): domain Eukaryota; kingdom Metazoa; phylum Arthropoda; class Insecta; order Hymenoptera; family Colletidae; genus Ptiloglossa; species Ptiloglossa arizonensis. Next base: position 227,509 of record NW_027478450.1, on the reverse strand, counting down.
CTTTTCACGTATAACGTATAACGTATAACGTATAACGTATAACGTATAACGTATAACGTATAACGTATAACGTATAACGTATAACGTATAACGTATGACGTATAACGTATAACGTATAACGTATAACGTATAACGTATAACGTATAACGTATAACGTATAACGTATAACGTATAACGTATAACGTATGACGTATAACGTATAACGTATAACGTATAACGTATAAAGAATAACGTATAACGTATAACGTATAACTTATCACGTATTACGTATAACGTATAACGTATAACCTATAACGTATAACGTATAACGTATAACGTATAACGTATAACGTATAACGTATAACGTATAACGTATTACGTATAACGTATAACGTATAACGTATAACGTATAACGTATAACGAATAACGTATAACGTATAACGTGTAACGAATAACGTATAACGTATAACGTATAACGTATAACGTATAACGTATAACGTATGACGTATAACGTATAACGTATAACGTATAACGTATAACGTATAACGTATAACGTATAACGTATAACGTATAACGTATAACGTATAACGTACAACGTATAACGTATAACGTATAACGTATAACGTATAACGTATAACGTATAACGTATAGCATGTAACGTATAACGTATAACGTATAACGTATAACATATAACGTATAACGTATAACGTATAACGTATAACGTATAACGTATAACGTATAACGTATAACGTATAACGTAGAACGTATAACCTATCAGGTATAACGTATTACGAATTACGTGTAACGTATAACGTAAAACGTATAACGAATAACGCATAACGTATAATGTATAACGTATATCGTATAACGTATAACGTATAACGTATTACGTATAACGTATGACGTATAACGTATAACGTATAACGTATAACGTATAACGTATGACGTATAACGTATAACGTATAACGTATAACGTATAACGTATAAAGAATAACGTATAACGTATAACGTATAACTTATCACGTATTACGTATAACGTATGACGTATAACGTATAACGTATAACGTATAACGTATAAAGAATAACGTATAACGTATAACGTATAACGTATAACGTATAACGTATAACGCATAACGAATAACGTATGACGTAAAACGTATGACGTATAACGTATAACGTATAACGTACAACGTATAACGTATAACGTATAACGTACAACGTATAACGTATAACGTATAACGTATAGCATATAACGTATTACGTATAACGTATAACGTATAACGTATAACGTATAACGTATAACGTATAACGTATAACGTATAACGTATAACGTATACCGTATAACGTATAACGTATAACGTATAACGTATCACGAATAACGTAAAACGTATAACGCATAACGTATAACGTATAACGTGTAACGAAGAACGTATAACGAATATCGTAAAACGTATTACGTATTACATATTTCGAATAACGTATAACGTGTATCGTATAACTTATGACGTATAACTTATAAGGTATAACGTATAACTTATAAGGTATAACGTATAACGTATAACGTATAACGTCTAACGTATAACGTATAACGTATAACGTATAACGTATAACGTATAACGTATAACGTATAACGTATAACGTATAACGTATAACGTATAACGTATAACGTATAACGAATAACGTATGACGTATAACGTATGACGTATAACGTATAACGTATCACGAATAACGTATAACGTATAACGTACAACGTATAACGTATAACGTATAACGTATAACGTATAACGTATAACGTATAACGTATAACGTATAACGTACAATGTATAACGTATAACGTATAACGTATAACGTATAACGTATAACGTATAACGTATAACGTATAACGTATAACGTATAACGTATAACGTATAACGTATAACGTATAACGTATAACGTATAACGTATAACGTATAACGTATAACGTATAACTGATAACGTATAACGTTTCACGTATAACGTATAACGTATAACGTATAACGTATAACGTATAACGTATAACGTATAACGTATAATCTATGACGTATAACGTATAACCTATAACGTATAACGTATAACGTATAACGTATAACGTATAACGTATAACGTATGTCGTATAACGTATAACGTATAACGTATAACGTATAAAGAATAACGTATGTCGTATAACGTATAACGTATAACGTATAACGTATAACGTATAACGTATAACGTATAACGTATAACGTATAACGTATAACGTACAACGTATAACGTATAACGTATAACGTATAACGTATAACGTACAACTTATAACGCATAACGTATAACGTACAACGTATAACGTATAACTTATAACGTATAGCATGTAACGTATAACTTATTACGTATAACGTATAACGTATAACGTATAACGTATAACGTATAACGTATAACGTATAACGTATAACGTATAACGTATAACGTATAACGTATAACGTATAACGTATAACGTATAACGTATAACGTATAACGTACAACGTATAACGTATAACGTATAACGTATAACGTATAACGTATAACGTATAACGTATAACGTATAACGTATAAAGAATAACGTATAACGTATAAGGTATAACGTATAACGTATAACGTATAACGTATAACGTATAACGTATAACGTATAACGTATAACGTATAACGTATAACGTATAACGTATAACGTATAACGTATAACGTATAACTTATAACGTATAACGTTTCACGTATAACGTATAACGTATAACGTATAACGTATAACGTATAACGTATAACGTATAACGTATAACGTATAATCTATGACGTATAACGTATAACCTATAACGTATAACGTATAACGTATAACGTATAACGTATGTCGTATAACGTATAACGTATAACGTATAACGTATAAAGAATAACGTATGTCGTATAACGTATAACGTATAACGTATAACGTATAAAGAATAACGTATAACATATAACGTATAACGTATAACGTATAACGTATAACGTATAACGTATAACGTATAATCTATGACGTATAACGTATAACCTATAACGTATAACGTATAACGTATAACGTATAACGTATGTCGTATAACGTATAACGTATAACGTATAACGTATAAAGAATAACGTATGTCGTATAACGTATAACGTATAACGTATAACGTATAAAGAATAACGTATAACATATAACGTATAACGTATAACGTATAACGTATAACGTATAACGTATAACGTATAACGTATTACGTATAACGTATAACGTATAACGTATAACGTATAACGTATAACGTATAACTTATAACGTATAACGTATAACGTACAACGTATAACGTATAACGTATAACGTATAACGTATAGCATGTAACGTATAACTTTTCACGTATAACGTATAACGTATAACGTATAACGTATAACGTATAACGTATAACGTATAACGTATAACGTATAACGTATAACGTATAACGTATGACGTATAACGTATAACGTCTAACGTATAACGTATAACGTATAACGTATAACGTATAACGTATATTGTATAACGTATAACGTATAACGTATAAAGAATAACGTATAACGTATAACGTATAACGTATAACGTATAACGTATAACGTATAACGAATAACGTATGACGTAAAACGTATTACGTATAACGTATAACGTATAACGTACAACGTATAACGTATAACGTATAACGTACAACGTATAACGTATAACGTATAACGTATAGCATATAACGTATAACGTATAACGTATAACGTATAACGTATAACGTATAACGTATAACGTATAACGTATAACGTATAACGTATACCGTATAACGTATAACGTATAACGTATAACGTATCACGAATAACGTAAAACGTATAACGCATAACGTATAACGTATAACGTGTAACGAAGAACGTATAACGAATATCGTAAAACGTATTACGTATTACATATTTCGAATAACGTATAACGTGTATCGTATAACTTATGACGTATAACTTATAAGGTATAACATATAACTTATAAGGTATAACGTATAACGTATAACGTATAACGTCTAACGTATAACGTATAACGTATAACGTATAACGTATAACGTATAACGTATAACGTATAACGTATAACGTATAACGTATAACGTATAACGTATAACGTATAACGTATAACGTATAACGAATAACGTATGACGTATAACGTATGACGTATAACGTATAACGTATCACGAATAACGTATAACGTATAACGTACAACGTATAACGTATAACGTATAACGTATAACGTATAACGTATAACGTATAACGTATAACGTATAACGTATAACGTACAACGTATAACGTATAACGTATAACGTATAACGTATAACGTATAACTTATAACGCATAACGTATAACGTACAACGTATAACGTATAACGTATAACGTATAGCATGTAACGTATAACTTATTACGTATAACGTATAACGTATAACGTATAACGTATAACGTATAACGTATAACGTATAACGTATAACGTATAACGTATAACGTATAACGTATAACGTATAACGTATAACGTATAACGTATAACGTATAACGTATAACGTACAACGTATAACGTATAACGTATAACGTATAACGTATAACGTATAACGTATAACGTATAACGTATAACGTATAAAGAATAACGTATAACGTATAACGTATAACGAATAACGTATAACGTATAACGTATAACGTATAACGTATAACGTATAACGTATAACGTATAACGTATAACGTATGACGTATAACGTATGACGTATAACGTATAACGTATAACGTATAACGTATAAAGAATAACGTATAACGTATAACGTATAACTTATCACGTATTACGTATAACGTATAACGTATAACGTATAACGTATAACGTATAACGTATAACGTATAACGTATAACGTATAACGTATAACGTATTACGTATAACGTATAAGGTATAACGTATAACGTATAACGTATAACGTATAACGTATAACGAATAACGTATAACGTATAACGTGTAACGAATAACGTATAACGTATAACGTATAACGTATAACGTATAACGTATAACGTATGACGTATAACGTATAACGTATAACGTATAACGTATAACGTATAACGTATAACGTATAACGTATAACGTATAACGTATAACGTATAACGTACAACGTATAACGTATAACGTATAACGTATAACGTATAACGTATAACGTATAACGTATAGCATGTAACGTATAACGTATAACGTATAACGTATAACATATAACGTATAACGTATAACGTATAACGTATAACGTATAACGTATAACGTATAACGTATAACGTAGAACGTATAACCTATCAGGTATAACGTATTACGAATTACGTGTAACGTATAACGTAAAACGTATAACGAATAACGCATAACGTATAATGTATAACGTATATCGTATAACGTATAATGTATAACGTATTACGTATAACGTATGACGTATAACGTATAACGTATAACGTATAACGTATAACGTATGACGTATAACGTATAACGTATAACGTATAACGTATAACGTATAAAGAATAACGTATAACGTATAACGTATAACTTATCACGTATTACGTATAACGTATGACGTATAACGTATAACGTATAACGTATAACGTATAAAGAATAACGTATAACGTATAACGTATAACGTATAACGTATAACGTATAACGAATAACGTATGACGTAAAACGTATGACGTATAACGTATAACGTATAACGTACAACGTATAACGTATAACGTATAACGTACAACGTATAACGTATAACGTATAACGTATAGCATATAACGTATAACGTATAACGTATAACGTATAACGTATAACGTATAACGTATAACGTATAACGTATAACGTATAACGTATAACGTATACCGTATAACGTATAACGTATAACGTATAACGTATCACGAATAACGTAAAACGTATAACGCATAACGTATAACGTATAACGTGTAACGAAGAACGTATAACGAATATCGTAAAACGTATTACGTATTACATATTTCGAATAACGTATAACGTGTATCGTATAACTTATGACGTATAACTTATAAGGTATAACGTATAACTTATAAGGTATAACGTATAACGTATAACGTATAACGTCTAACGTATAACGTATAACGTATAACGTATAACGTATAACGTATAACGTATAACGTATAACGTATAACGTATAACGTATAACGTATAACGTATAACGAATAACGTATGACGTATAACGTATGACGTATAACGTATAACGTATCACGAATAACGTATAACGTATAACGTACAACGTATAACGTATAACGTATAACGTATAACGTATAACGTATAACGTATAACGTATAACGTATAACGTACAATGTATAACGTATAACGTATAACGTATAACGTATAACGTATAACGTATAACGTATAACGTATAACGTATAACGTATAACGTATAACGTATAACGTATAACGTATAACGTATAACGTATAACGTATAACGTATAACGTATAACGTATAACGTATAACGTATAACGTATAACTTATAACGTATAACGTTTCACGTATAACGTATAACGTATAACGTATAACGTATAACGTATAACGTATCACGAATAACGTAAAACGTATAACGCATAACGTATAACGTATAACGTGTAACGAAGAACGTATAACGAATATCGTAAAACGTATTACGTATAACGTATAACGTATAACGTATAACGTATAACTTATAACGTATAACGTATAACGTACAACGTATAACGCATAACGTATAACGTATAACGTATAGCATGTAACATATAACTTTTCACGTATAACGTATAACGTATAACGTATAACGTATAACGTATAACGTATAACGTATAACGTATAACGTATAACGTATAACGTATAACGTATGACGTATAACGTATAACGTCTAACGTATAACGTATAACGTATAACGTATAACGTATAACGTATATTGTATAACGTATAACGTATAACGTATAAAGAATAACGTATAACGTATAACGTATAACGTATAACGTATAACGTATAACGTATAACGAATAACGTATGACGTAAAACGTATGACGTATAACGTATAACGTATAACGTACAACGTATAACGTATAACGTATAACGTACAACGTATAACGTATAACGTATAACGTATAGCATATAACGTATAACGTATAACGTATAACGTATAACGTATAACGTATAACGTATAACGTATAACGTATAACGTATAACGTATACCGTATAACGTATAACGTATAACGTATAACGTATCACGAATAACGTAAAACGTATAACGCATAACGTATAACGTATAACGTGTAACGAAGAACGTATAACGAATATCGTAAAACGTATTACGTATTACATATTTCGAATAACGTATAACGTGTATCGTATAACTTATGACGTATAACTTATAAGGTATAACATATAACTTATAAGGTATAACGTATAACGTATAACGTATAACGTCTAACGTATAACGTATAACGTATAACGTATAACGTATAACGTATAACGTATAACGTATAACGTATAACGTATAACGTATAACGTATAACGTATAACGTATAACGTATAACGTATAACGAATAACGTATGACGTATAACGTATGACGTATAACGTATAACGTATCACGAATAACGTATAACGTATAACGTACAACGTATAACGTATAACGTATAACGTATAACGTATAACGTATAACGTATAACGTATAACGTATAACGTATAACGTACAACGTATAACGTATAACGTATAACGTATAACGTATAACGTATAACTTATAACGCATAACGTATAACGTACAACGTATAACGTATAACGTATAACGTATAGCATGTAACGTATAACTTATTACGTATAACGTATAACGTATAACGTATAACGTATAACGTATAACGTATAACGTATAACGTATAACGTATAACGTATAACGTATAACGTATAACGTATAACGTATAACGTATAACGTATAACGTACAACGTATAACGTATAACGTATAACGTATAACGTATAACGTATAACGTATAACGTATAACGTATAACGTATAAAGAATAACGTATAACGTATAACGTATAACGTATAACGTATAACGTATAACGTATAACGTATAACGTATAACGTATAACGTATAACGTATAACGTATAACGTATAACGTATAACGTATAACGTATAACGTATGACGTATAACGTATAACGTATAACGTATAACGTATAAAGAATAACGTATAACGTATAACGTATAACTTATCACGTATTACGTATAACGTATAACGTATAACGTATAACGTATAACGTATAACGTATAACGTATAACGTATAACGTATAACGTATAACGTATTACGTATAACGTATAAGGTATAACGTATAACGTATAACGTATAACGTATAACGTATAACGAATAACGTATAACGTATAACGTGTAACGAATAACGTATAACGTATAACGTATAACGTATAACGTATAACGTATAACGTATGACGTATAACGTATAACGTATAACGTATAACGTATAACGTATAACGTATAACGTATAACGTATAACGTATAACGTATAACGTATAACGTACAACGTATAACGTATAACGTATAACGTATAACGTATAACGTATAACGTATAACGTATAGCATGTAACGTATAACGTATAACGTATAACGTATAACATATAACGTATAACGTATAACGTATAACGTATAACGTATAACGTATAACGTATAACGTATAACGTATAACGTAGAACGTATAACCTATCAGGTATAACGTATTACGAATTACGTGTAACGTATAACGTAAAACGTATAACGAATAACGCATAACGTATAATGTATAACGTATATCGTATAACGTATAATGTATAACGTATTACGTATAACGTATGACGTATAACGTATAACGTATAACGTATAACGTATAACGTATGACGTATAACGTATAACGTATAACGTATAACGTATAACGTATAAAGAATAACGTATAACGTATAACGTATAACTTATCACGTATTACGTATAACGTATGACGTATAACGTATAACGTATAACGTATAACGTATAAAGAATAACGTATAACGTATAACGTATAACGTATAACGTATAACGTATAACGAATAACGTATGACGTAAAACGTATGACGTATAACGTATAACGTATAACGTACAACGTATAACGTATAACGTATAACGTACAACGTATAACGTATAACGTATAACGTATAGCATATAACGTATAACGTATAACGTATAACGTATAACGTATAACGTATAACGTATAACGTATAACGTATAACGTATAACGTATAACGTATACCGTATAACGTATAACGTATAACGTATAACGTATCACGAATAACGTAAAACGTATAACGCATAACGTATAACGTATAACGTGTAACGAAGAACGTATAACGAATATCGTAAAACGTATTACGTATTACATATTTCGAATAACGTATAACGTGTATCGTATAACTTATGACGTATAACTTATAAGGTATAACGTATAACTTATAAGGTATAACGTATAACGTATAACGTATAACGTCTAACGTATAACGTATAACGTATAACGTATAACGTATAACGTATAACGTATAACGTATAACGTATAACGTATAACGTATAACGTATAACGTATAACGAATAACGTATGACGTATAACGTATGACGTATAACGTATAACGTATCACGAATAACGTATAACGTATAACGTACAACGTATAACGTATAACGTATAACGTATAACGTATAACGTATAACGTAGAACGTATAACCTATCAGGTATAACGTATTACGAATTACGTGTAACGTATAACGTAAAACGTATAACGAATAACGCATAACGTATAATGTATAACGTATATCGTATAACGTATAATGTATAACGTATTACGTATAACGTATGACGTATAACGTATAACGTGTAACGTATAACGTATAACGTATGACGTATAACGTATAACGTATAACGTATAACGTATAACGTATAAAGAATAACGTATAACGTATAACGTATAACTTATCACGTATTACGTATAACGTATGACGTATAACGTATAACGTATAACGTATAACGTATAAAGAATAACGTATAACGTATAACGTATAACGTATAACGTATAACGTATAACGAATAACGTATGACGTAAAACGTATGACGTATAACGTATAACGTATAACGTACAACGTATAACGTATAACGTATAACGTACAACGTATAACGTATAACGTATAACGTATAGCATATAACGTATAACGTATAACGTATAACGTATAACGTATAACGTATAACGTATAACGTATAACGTATAACGTATAACGTATAACGTATACCGTATAACGTATAACGTATAACGTATAACGTATCACGAATAACGTAAAACGTATAACGCATAACGTATAACGTATAACGTGTAACGAAGAACGTATAACGAATATCGTAAAACGTATTACGTATTACATATTTCGAATAACGTATAACGTGTATCGTATAACTTATGACGTATAACTTATAAGGTATAACGTATAACTTATAAGGTATAACGTATAAGGTATAACGTATAACGTCTAACGTATAACGTATAACGTATAACGTATAACGTATAACGTATAACGTATAACGTATAACGTATAACGTATAACGTATAACGTATAACGTATAACGAATAACGTATAACGTATAACGTATAACGTATAACGTATAACGTATAACGTATAACGTATAACGTATAACGTATAACGTATAACGTATAACGTATAACGTATAACGTATAACGTATAACGTATAACTTATAACGTATAACGTTTCACGTATAACGTATAACGTATAACGTATAACGTATAACGTATAACGTATAACGTATAACGTATAATCTATGACGTATAACGTATAACCTATAACGTATAACGTATAACGTATAACGTATAACGTATAACGTATAACGTATGTCGTATAACGTATAACGTATAACGTATAACGTATAAAGAATAACGTATGTCGTATAACGTATAACGTATAACGTATAACGTATAACGTATAACGTATAACGTATAACGTATAACGTATAACGTATAACGTACAACGTATAACGTATAACGTATAACGTATAACGTATAACGTATAACTTATAACGCATAACGTATAACGTACAACGTATAACGTATAACGTATAACGTATAGCATGTAACGTATAACTTATTACGTATAACGTATAACGTATAACGTATAACGTATAACGTATAACGTATAACGTATAACGTATAACGTATAACGTATAACGTATAACGTATAACGTATAACGTATAACGTATAACGTATAACGTATAACGTATAACGTACAACGTATAACGTATAACGTATAACGTATAACGTATAACGTATAACGTATAACGTATAACGTATAACGTATAAAGAATAACGTATAACGTATAAGGTATAACGTATAACGTATAACGTATAACGTATAACGTATAACGTATAACGTATAACGTATAACGTATAACGTATAACGTATAACGTATAACGTATAACGTATAACGTATAACTTATAACGTATAACGTTTCACGTATAACGTATAACGTATAACGTATAACGTATAACGTATAACGTATAACGTATAACGTATAACGTATAACGTATAATCTATGACGTATAACGTATAACCTATAACGTATAACGTATAACGTATAACGTATGTCGTATAACGTATAACGTATAACGTATAACGTATAAAGAATAACGTATGTCGTATAACGTATAACGTATAACGTATAACGTATAAAGAATAACGTATAACATATAACGTATAACGTATAACGTATAACGTATAACGTATAACGTATAACGTATAATCTATGACGTATAACGTATAACCTATAACGTATAACGTATAACGTATAACGTATAACGTATGTCGTATAACGTATAACGTATAACGTATAACGTATAAAGAATAACGTATGTCGTATAACGTATAACGTATAACGTATAACGTATAAAGAATAACGTATAACATATAACGTATAACGTATAACGTATAACGTATAACGTATAACGTATAACGTATAACGTATTACGTATAACGTATAACGTATAACGTATAACGTATAACGTATAACGTATAACTTATAACGTATAACGTATAACGTACAACGTATAACGTATAACGTATAACGTATAACGTATAGCATGTAACGTATAACTTTTCACGTATAACGTATAACGTATAACGTATAACGTATAACGTATAACGTATAACGTATAACGTATAACGTATAACGTATAACGTATAACGTATAACGTATAACGTATAACGTATGACGTATAACGTATAACGTCTAACGTATAACGTATAACGTATAACGTATAACGTATAACGTATATTGTATAACGTATAACGTATAACGTATAAAGAATAACGTATAACGTATAACGTATAACGTATAACGTATAACGTATAACGAATAACGTATGACGTAAAACGTATGACGTATAACGTATAACGTATAACGTACAACGTATAACGTATAACGTATAACGTACAACGTATAACGTATAACGTATAACGTATAGCATATAACGTATAACGTATAACGTATAACGTATAACGTATAACGTATAACGTATAACGTATAACGTATAACGTATAACGTATACCGTATAACGTATAACGTATAACGTATAACGTATCACGAATAACGTAAAACGTATAACGCATAACGTATAACGTATAACGTGTAACGAAGAACGTATAACGAATATCGTAAAACGTATTACGTATTACATATTTCGAATAACGTATAACGTGTATCGTATAACTTATGACGTATAACTTATAAGGTATAACGTATAACTTATAAGGTATAACGTATAACGTATAACGTATAACGTCTAACGTATAACGTATAACGTATAACGTATAACGTATAACGTATAACGTATAACGTATAACGTATAACGTATAACGTATAACGTATAACGTATAACGTATAACGTATAACGAATAACGTATGACGTATAACGTATGACGTATAACGTATAACGTATCACGAATAACGTATAACGTATAACGTACAACGTATAACGTATAACGTATAACGTATAACGTATAACGTATAACGTATAACGTATAACGTATAACGTATAACGTATAACGTACAACGTATAACGTATAACGTATAACGTATAACGTATAACGTATAACTTATAACGCATAACGTATAACGTACAACGTATAACGTATAACGTATAACGTATAGCATGTAACGTATAACTTATTACGTATAACGTATAACGTATAACGTATAACGTATAACGTATAACGTATAACGTATAACGTATAACGTATAACGTATAACGTATAACGTATAACGTATAACGTATAACGTATAACGTATAACGTACAACGTATAACGTATAACGTATAACGTATAACGTATAACGTATAACGTATAACGTATAACGTATAACGTATAAAGAATAACGTATAACGTATAACGTATAACGTATAACGTATAACGTATAACGTATAACGTATAACGTATAACGTATAACGTATAACGTATAACGTATAACGTATAACGTATAACGTATGACGTATAACGTATAACGTATAACGTATAACGTATAAAGAATAACGTATAACGTATAACGTATAACTTATCACGTATTACGTATAACGTATAACGTATAACGTATAACGTATAACGTATAACGTATAACGTATAACGTATAACGTATTACGTATAACGTATAAGGTATAACGTATAACGTATAACGTATAACGTATAACGTATAACGAATAACGTATAACGTATAACGTGTAACGAATAACGTATAACGTATAACGTATAACGTATAACGTATAACTTATAACGTATGACGTATAACGTATAACGTATAACGTATAACGTATAACGTATAACGTATAACGTATAACGTATAACGTATAACGTATAACGTACAACGTATAACGTATAACGTATAACGTATAACGTATAACGTATAACGTATAACGTATAGCATGTAACGTATAACGTATAACGTATAACGTATAACATATAACGTATAACGTATAACGTATAACGTATAACGTATAACGTATAACGTATAACGTATAACGTAGAACGTATAACCTATCAGGTATAACGTATTACGAATTACGTGTAACGTATAACGTACAACGTATAACGTATAACGTATAACGTATAACGTATAACGTATAACGTATAACGTATAACGTATAACGTATAAAGAATAACGTATAACGTATAACGTATAACGTATAACGTATAACGTATAACGTATAACGTATAACGTATAACGTATAACGTATAACGTATAACGTATAACGTATAACGTATAACGTATGACGTATAACGTATAACGTATAACGTATAACGTATAAAGAATAACGTATAACGTATAACGTATAACTTATCACGTATTACGTATAACGTATAACGTATAACGTATAACGTATAACGTATAACGTATAACGTATAACGTATAACGTATTACGTATAACGTATAAGGTATAACGTATAACGTATAACGTATAACGTATAACGTATAACGAATAACGTATAACGTATAACGTGTAACGAATAACGTATAACGTATAACGTATAACGTATAACGTATAACTTATAACGTATGACGTATAACGTATAACGTATAACGTATAACGTATAACGTATAACGTATAACGTATAACGTATAACGTATAACGTATAACGTACAACGTATAACGTATAACGTATAACGTATAACGTATAACGTATAACGTATAACGTATAGCATGTAACGTATAACGTATAACGTATAACGTATAACATATAACGTATAACGTATAACGTATAACGTATAACGTATAACGTATAACGTATAACGTATAACGTAGAACGTATAACCTATCAGGTATAACGTATTACGAATTACGTGTAACGTATAACGTAAAACGTATAACGAATAACGCATAACGTATAATGTATAACGAATATCGTATAACGTATAACGTATAACGTATTACGTATAACGTATGACGTATAACGTATAACGTATAACGTATAACGTATAACGTATGACGTATAACGTATAACGTATAACGTATAACGTATAACGTATAAAGAATAACGTATAACGTATATCGTATAACTTATCACGTATTACGTATAACGTATGACGTATAACGTATAACGTATAACGTATAACGTATAAAGAATAACGTATAACGTATAACGTATAACGTATAACGTATAACGTATAACGAATAACGTATGACGTAAAACGTATGACGTATAACGTATAACGTATAACGTACAACGTATAACGTATAACGTATAACGTACAACGTATAACGTATAACGTATAACGTATAGCATATAACGTATAACGTATAACGTATAACGTATAACGTATAACGTATAACGTATAACGTATAACGTATAACGTATAACGTATAACGTATACCGTATAACGTATAACGTATAACGTATAACGTATAACGTATAACGTATAACGTATAACGTATAACGAATAACGTATGACGTATAACGTATGACGTATAACGTATAACGTATCACGAATAACGTATAACGTATAACGTACAACGTATAACGTATAACGTATAACGTATAACGTATAACGTATAACGTATAACGTATAACGTATAACGTATAACGTATAACGTACAACGTATAACGTATAACGTATAACGTATAACGTATAACGTATAACTTATAACGCATAACGTATAACGTACAACGTATAACGTATAACGTATAACGTATAGCATGTAACGTATAACTTATTACGTATAACGTATAACGTATAACGTATAACGTATAACGTATAACGTATAACGTATAACGTATAACGTATAACGTATAACGTATAACGTATAACGTATAACGTATAACGTATAACGTATAACGTACAACGTATAACGTATAACGTATAACGTATAACGTATAACGTATAACGTATAACGTATAACGTATAACGTATAAAGAATAACGTATAACGTATAACGTATAACGTATAACGTATAACGTATAACGTATAACGTATAACGTATAACGTATAACGTATAACGTATAACGTATAACGTATAACGTATAACGTATGACGTATAACGTATAACGTATAACGTATAACGTATAAAGAATAACGTATAACGTATAACGTATAACTTATCACGTATTACGTATAACGTATAACGTATAACGTATAACGTATAACGTATAACGTATAACGTATAACGTATAACGTATTACGTATAACGTATAAGGTATAACGTATAACGTATAACGTATAACGTATAACGTATAACGAATAACGTATAACGTATAACGTGTAACGAATAACGTATAACGTATAACGTATAACGTATAACGTATAACGTATAACGTATGACGTATAACGTATAACGTATAACGTATAACGTATAACGTATAACGTATAACGTATAACGTATAACGTATAACGTATAACGTACAACGTATAACGTATAACGTATAACGTATAACGTATAACGTATAACGTATAACGTATAGCATGTAACGTATAACGTATAACGTATAACGTATAACATATAACGTATAACGTATAACGTATAACGTATAACGTATAACGTATAACGTATAACGTATAACGTAGAACGTATAACCTATCAGGTATAACGTATTACGAATTACGTGTAACGTATAACGTAAAACGTATAACGAATAACGCATAACGTATAATGTATAACGAATATCGTATAACGTATAACGTATAACGTATTACGTATAACGTATGACGTATAACGTATAACGTATAACGTATAACGTATAACGTATGACGTATAACGTATAACGTATAACGTATAACGTATAACGTATAAAGAATAACGTATAACGTATATCGTATAACTTATCACGTATTACGTATAACGTATGACGTATAACGTATAACGTATAACGTATAACGTATAAAGAATAACGTATAACGTATAACGTATAACGTATAACGTATAACGTATAACGAATAACGTATGACGTAAAACGTATGACGTATAACGTATAACGTATAACGTACAACGTATAACGTATAACGTATAACGTACAACGTATAACGTATAACGTATAACGTATAGCATATAACGTATAACGTATAACGTATAACGTATAACGTATAACGTATAACGTATAACGTATAACGTATAACGTATAACGTATAACGTATACCGTATAACGTATAACGTATAACGTATAACGTATCACGAATAACGTAAAACGTATAACGCATAACGTATAACGAATAACGTGTAACGAAGAACGTATAACGAATATCGTAAAACGTATTACGTATTACATATTTCGAATAACGTATAACGTGTATCGTATAACTTACGACGTATAACTTATAAGGTATAACGTATAACTTATAAGGTATAACGTATAACGTATAACGTATAACGTCTAACGTATAACGTATAACGTATAACGTATAACGTATAACGTATAACGTATAACGTATAACGTATAACGTATAACGTATAACGTATAACGTATAACGAATAACGTATGACGTATAACGTATGACATATAACGTATAACGTATCACGAATAACGTATAACGTATAACGTACATCGTATAACGTATAACGTATAACGTATAACGTATAACGTATAACGTATAACGTATAACGTATAACGTACAATGTATAACGTATAACGTATAACGTATAACGTATAACGTATAACGTATAACGTATAACGTATAACGTATAACGTATAACGTATAACGTATAACGTATAACGTATAACGTATAACGTATAACGTATAACGTATAACGTATAACGTATAACGTATAACGTATAACGTATAACTTATAACGTATAACGTTTCACGTATAACGTATAACGTATAACGTATAACGTATAACGTATAACGTATAACGTATAACGTATAATCTATGACGTATAACGTATAACCTATAACGTATAACGTATAACGTATAACGTATAACGTATAACGTATAACGTATGTCGTATAACGTATAACGTATAACGTATAACGTATAAAGAATAACGTATGTCGTATAACGTATAACGTATAACGTATAACGTATAACGTATAACGTATAACGTATAACGTATAACGTATAACGTATAACGTACAACGTATAACGTATAACGTATAACGTATAACGTATAACGTATAACTTATAACGCATAACGTATAACGTACAACGTATAACGTATAACGTATAACGTATAGCATGTAACGTATAACTTATTACGTATAACGTATAACGTATAACGTATAACGTATAACGTATAACGTATAACGTATAACGTATAACGTATAACGTATAACGTATAACGTATAACGTATAACGTATAACGTATAACGTATAACGTATAACGTACAACGTATAACGTATAACGTATAACGTATAACGTATAACGTATAACGTATAACGTATAACGTATAACGTATAAAGAATAACGTATAACGTATAAGGTATAACGTATAACGTATAACGTATAACGTATAACGTATAACGTATAACGTATAACGTATAACGTATAACGTATAACGTATAACGTATAACGTATAACGTATAACGTATAACGTATAACTTATAACGTATAACGTTTCACGTATAACGTATAACGTATAACGTATAACGTATAACGTATAACGTATAACGTATAACGTATAACGTATAATCTATGACGTATAACGTATAACCTATAACGTATAACGTATAACGTATAACGTATAACGTATGTCGTATAACGTATAACGTATAACGTATAACGTATAAAGAATAACGTATGTCGTATAACGTATAACGTATAACGTATAACGTATAAAGAATAACGTATAACATATAACGTATAACGTATAACGTATAACGTATAACGTATAACGTATAACGTATAACGTATAATCTATGACGTATAACGTATAACCTATAACGTATAACGTATAACGTATAACGTATAACGTATGTCGTATAACGTATAACGTATAACGTATAACGTATAAAGAATAACGTATGTCGTATAACGTATAACGTATAACGTATAACGTATAAAGAATAACGTATAACATATAACGTATAACGTATAACGTATAACGTATAACGTATAACGTATAACGTATAACGTATTACGTATAACGTATAACGTATAACGTATAACGTATAACGTATAACGTATAACTTATAACGTATAACGTATAACGTACAACGTATAACGTATAACGTATAACGTATAACGTATAGCATGTAACGTATAACTTTTCACGTATAACGTATAACGTATAACGTATAACGTATAACGTATAACGTCTAACGTATAACGTATAACGTATAACGTATAACGTATAACGTATAACGTATAACGTATAACGTATAACGTATAACGTATAACGTATGACGTATAACGTATAACGTATAACGTATAACGTATGACGTATAACGTATGACGTATAACGTATAACGTATAACGTATAACGTATAACGTACAACGTATAACGTATAACGTATAACGTATAACGTATAACGTATAACGTATAACGTATAACGTATAACGTATAACGTATAACGTATAACGTATAATCTATGACGTATAACGTATAACCTATAACGTATAACGTATAACGTATAACGTATAACGTATGTCGTATAACGTATAACGTATAACGTATAACGTATAAAGAATAACGTATGTCGTATAACGTATAACGTATAACGTATAACGTATAACGTATAACGTATAACGTATAACGTATAACGTATAACGTATAACGTATAACGTACAACGTATAACGTATAACGCATAACGTATAACGTATAACGTATAACTTATAACGCATAACGTATAACGTACAACGTATAACGTATAACGTATAACGTATAGCATGTAACGTATAACTTATTACGTATAACGTATAACGTATAACGTATAAAGAATAACGTATAACGTATAAGGTATAACGTATAACGTATAACGTATAACGTATAACGTATAACGTATAACGTATAACGTATAACGTATAACGTATAACGTATAACGTATAACGTATAACGTATAACGTATAACTTATAACGTATAACGTTTCACGTATAACGTATAACGTCTAACGTATAACGTATAACGTATAACGTATAACGTATAACGTATATTGTATAACGTATAACGTATAACGTATTACGTATAACGTATAACGTATAACGTATGACGTATGACGTATAACGTATAACGTATAACGTATAACGTATAAAGAATAACGTATAACGTATAACGTATAACGTATAACGTATAACGTATAACGTATAACGTATAACGTATAACGTATAACGTATAACGTATAACGTATAACGTATAACGTATAACGTATAACGTACAACGTATAACGTATAACGTATAACGTATAACGTATAACGTATAACGTATAACGTATAACGTATAACGTATAAAGAATAACGTATAACGTATAAGGTATAACGTATAACGTATAACGTATAACGTATAACGTATAACGTATAACGTATAACGTATAACGTATAACGTATAACGTATAACGTATAACGTATAACGTATAACGTATAACTTATAACGTATAACGTTTCACGTATAACGTATAACGTATAACGTATAACGTATAACGTATAACGTATAACGTATAACGTATAACGTATAACGTATAATCTATGACGTATAACGTATAACCTATAACGTATAACGTATAACGTATAACGTATAACGTATGTCGTATAACGTATAACGTATAACGTATAACGTATAAAGAATAACGTATGTCGTATAACGTATAACGTATAACGTATAACGTATAAAGAATAACGTATAACATATAACGTATAACGTATAACGTATAACGTATAACGTATAACGTATAACGTATAACGTATAACGTATAATCTATGACGTATAACGTATAACCTATAACGTATAACGTATAACGTATAACGTATAACGTATGTCGTATAACGTATAACGTATAACGTATAACGTATAAAGAATAACGTATGTCGTATAACGTATAACGTATAACGTATAACGTATAAAGAATAACGTATAACATATAACGTATAACGTATAACGTATAACGTATAACGTATAACGTATAACGTATAACGTATTACGTATAACGTATAACGTATAACGTATAACGTATAACGTATAACGTATAACTTATAACGTATAACGTATAACGTACAACGTATAACGTATAACGTATAACGTATAACGTATAGCATGTAACGTATAACTTTTCACGTATAACGTATAACGTATAACGTATAACGTATAACGTATAACGTCTAACGTATAACGTATAACGTATAACGTATAACGTATAACGTATAACGTATAACGTCTAACGTATAACGTATAACGTATAACGTATAACGTATAACGTATAACGTATAACGTATAACGTATAACGTATAACGTATAACGTATGACGTATAACGTATAACGTATAACGTATAACGTATGACGTATAACGTATAACGTATAACGTATAACGTATAACGTATAACGTATAACGTATAACGTATAACGTATAACGTATAACGTATAACTTATAACGTATAACGTTTCACGTATAACGTATAACGTCTAACGTATAACGTATAACGTATAATCTATGACGTATAACGTATAACCTATAACGTATAACGTATAACGTATAACGTATAACGTATGTCGTATAACGTATAACGTATAACGTATAACGTATAAAGAATAACGTATGTCGTATAACGTATAACGTATAACGTATAACGTATAACGTATAACGTATAACGTATAACGTATAACGTATAACGTATAACGTATAACGTACAACGTATAACGTATAACGCATAACGTATAACGTATAACGTATAACTTATAACGCATAACGTATAACGTACAACGTATAACGTATAACGTATAACGTATAGCATGTAACGTATAACTTATTACGTATAACGTATAACGTATAACGTATAAAGAATAACGTATAACGTATAAGGTATAACGTATAACGTATAACGTATAACGTATAACGTATAACGTATAACGTATAACGTATAACGTATAACGTATAACGTATAACGTATAACGTATAACGTATAACGTATAACTTATAACGTATAACGTTTCACGTATAACGTATAACGTATAACGTATAACGTATAACGTATAACGTATAACGTATAACGTATAACGTATAATCTATGACGTATAACGTATAACCTATAACGTATAACGTATAACGTATAACGTATAACGTATGTCGTATAACGTATAACGTATAACGTATAACGTATAAAGAATAACGTATGTCGTATAACGTATAACGTATAACGTATAACGTATAAAGAATAACGTATAACATATAACGTATAACGTATAACGTATAACGTATAACGTATAACGTATAACGTATAACGTATTACGTATAACGTATAACGTATAACGTATAACGTATAACGTATAACGTATAACGTATAACTTATAACGTATAACGTATAACGTACAACGTATAACGTATAACGTATAACGTATAACGTATAGCATGTAACGTATAACTTTTCACGTATAACGTATAACGTATAACGTATAACGTATAACGTATAACGTATAACGTATAACGTATAACGTATAACGTATAACGTATAACGTATAACGTATAACGTATAACGTATGACGTATAACGTATAACGTCTAACGTATAACGTATAACGTATAACGTATAACGTATAACGTATATTGTATAACGTATAACGTATAACGTATTACGTATAACGTATAACGTATAACGTATGACGTATGACGTATAACGTATAACGTATAACGTATAACGTATAACGTATAAAGAATAACGTATAACGTATAACGTATAACGTATAACGTATAACGAATAACGTATGACGTATAACGTATGATGTATAACGTATAACGTATCACGAATAACGTATAACGTATAACGTATAACGTATAACGTATAACGTATAACGTATAACGTATAACGTATAACGTATAACGTATAACGTATAACGTCTAACGTATAACGTATAACGTATAACGTATAACGTATAACGTATAACGTATAACGTATAACGTATAACGTATAACGTATAACGTATGACGTATAACGTATAACGTATAACGTATAACGTATGACGTATAACGTATGACGTATAACGTATAACGTATAACGTATAACGTATAACGTACAACGTATAACGTATAACGTATAACGTATAACGTATAACGTATAACGTATAACGTATAACGTATAACGTATAACGTATAACGTATAACGTATAATCTATGACGTATAACGTATAACCTATAACGTATAACGTATAACGTATAACGTATAACGTATGTCGTATAACGTATAACGTATAACGTATAACGTATAAAGAATAACGTATGTCGTATAACGTATAACGTATAACGTATAACGTATAACGTATAACGTATAACGTATAACGTATAACGTATAACGTATAACGTATAACGTATAACGTACAACGTATAACGTATAACGCATAACGTATAACGTATAACGTATAACTTATAACGCATAACGTATAACGTACAACGTATAACGTATAACGTATAACGTATAGCATGTAACGTATAACTTATTACGTATAACGTATAACGTATAACGTATAACGTATAACGTATAACGTATAACGTATAACGTATAACGTATAACGTATAACGTATAACGTATAACGTATAACGTATAACGTATAACGTATAACGTATAACGTATAACGTACAACGTATAACGTATAACGTATAACGTATAACGTATAACGTATAACGTATAACGTATAACGTATAACGTATAAAGAATAACGTATAACGTATAACGTATAACGTATAACGTATAACGTATAACGTATAACGTATAACGTATAACGTATAACGTATAACGTATAACGTATAACGTATAACGTATAACGTATAACGTATAACGTATAACGTATAACGTTTAACGTATAACGTATAACGTATAACGTATAACTTATAACGTATAACGTTTCACGTATAACGTATAACGTATAACGTATAACGTATAACGTATAACGTATAACGTATAACGTATAATCTATGACGTATAACGTATAACCTATAACGTATAACGTATAACGTATAACGTATAACGTATGTCGTATAACGTATAACGTATAACGTATAACGTATAAAGAATAACGTATAACGTATAACGTATAACGTATAACGTATAACGTATAACGTATAACGTATAACGTTTAACATATAACGTATAACGTATAACGTATAACGTATAACTTATAACGTATAACGTTTCACGTATAACGTATAACGTATAACGTATAACGTATAACGTATAAAGAATAACGTATAACGTATAACGTATAACGTATAACGCATAACGTATAACGAATAACGTATGACGTATAACGTATGACGTTTAACGTATAACGTATAACGTATAACTTATAACGTATAACGTATAACGTACAACGTATAACGTATAACGTATAACGTATAACGTATAACGTATAGCATGTAACGTATAACTTTTCACGTATAACGTATAACGTATAACGTATAACGTATAACGTATAACGTATAACGTATAACGTATAACGTAT
This sequence comes from Ptiloglossa arizonensis, assembly GCF_051014685.1. NCBI lineage: Eukaryota > Metazoa > Arthropoda > Insecta > Hymenoptera > Colletidae > Ptiloglossa > Ptiloglossa arizonensis. The sequence goes on along the minus strand of NW_027478450.1, from coordinate 202,857 downwards.
AACGTATAACGTATAACGTATAACGTATGACGTATAACGTATAACGTCTAACGTATAACGTATAACGTATAACGTATAACGTATAACGTATATTGTATAACGTATAACGTATAACGTATTACGTATAACGTATAACGTATAACGTATGACGTATGACGTATAACGTATAACGTATAACGTATAACGTATAAAGAATAACGTATAACGTATAACGTATAACGTATAACGTATAACGAATAACGTATGACGTATAACGTATGACGTATAACGTATAACGTATCACGAATAACGTATAACGTATAACGTCTAACGTATAACGTATAACGTATAACGTATAACGTATAACGTATAACGTATAACGTATAACGTATAACGTATAACGTATAACGTATAACGTATAACGTCTAACGTATAACGTATAACGTATAACGTATTACGTATAACGTATAACGTATAACGTATAACGTATAACGTATAACGTATAACGAATAACGTATAACGTATAACGTGTAACGAATAACGTATAACGTATAACGTATAACGTATAACGTATAACGTATGACGTATGACGTATAACGTATAACGTATAACGTATAACGTATAACGTATAACGTATAACGTATAACGTATAACGTATAACGTATAACGTATAACGTACAACGTATAACGTATAACGTATAACGTATAACGTATAACGTATAACGTATAACGTATAAAGAATAACGTATAACGTATAACGTATAACGTATAACGTATAACGTATAACGAATAACGTATGACGTATAACGTATAACGTATCACGAATAACGTATAACGTATAACGTCTAACGTATAACGTATAACGTATAACGTATAACGCATAACGTATAACGTATAACGTATAACGTATAACGTATAACGTATAACGTATGACGTATAACGCATAACGTATAACGTATAACGTATAAAGAATAACGTATAACGTATAACGTATAACTTATCACGTATTACGTATAACGTATAACGTATAACGTGTAACGTATAACGTAGGACGTATAACGTATCAGGTATAACGTATTACGAATTACGTATAACGTATAACGTATAACGTATAACGTATAACGTATAACGTATAACGTATAACGTATAACGTACAACGTATAACGTATAACGTATAACGTATAATGTATAACGTATAACGTATAACGCATAACGTATAACGTATAACGTATAACCTATGACGTATAACGTATAACGTATAACGTATAACGTATAACGTATAACGTATAACGTATAACGTATAACGTATAACGTATAACGTATATCGTATAACGTATAACGTATAACGTATAACGTATAACGTATAACGTATAACGTATAACGTATAACGTATAACGTATAACGTATAACGTATAACGTATAACGTATAACGTATAACGTATAACGTATAACGTATAACGTATAACGTATAACGTATAACGTATAACGTATAACGTATAACGTATAACGTATAACGTATAACGTATAACGTATAACGTATAACGTATAACGTATGACGTATAACGTATAACGTATGACGTATAACGTATAACGTATAACGTATGACGTGTAACGAATAACGTATAACGTATAACGTATAACGTATAACGTATAACGTATGACGTATGACGTATAACGTATAACGTATAACGTATAACGTATAACGTATAACGTATAAAGAATAACGTATAACGTATAACGTATAACGTATAACGTATAACGAATAACGTATGACGTATAACGTATGACGTATAACGTATAACGTATCACGAATAACGTATAACGTATAACGTCTAACGTATAACGTATAACGTATAACGTATAACGTATAACGTATAACGTATAACGTATAACGTATAACGTATAACGTATAACGTATAACGTATAACGTCTAACGTATAACGTATAACGTATAACGTATAACGTATAACGTATAACGTATAACGTATAACGTATAACGTATAACGTATAACGTATGACGTATAACGTATAACGTATAACGTATAACGTATGACGTATAACGTATGACGTATAACGTATAACGTATAACGTATAACGTCTAACGTATAACGTATAACGTACAACGTATAACGTATAACGTATAACGTATAGCATGTAACGTATAACTTATCACGTATAACGTATAACGTATAACGTATAACGTATAACGTATAACGTATAACGTATAACGTATAACGTATAACGTATAACGTATAACGTATAACGTATAACGTACAACGTATAACGTATAACGTATAACGTATAACATATAGCGTATAACGTATAACGTATAACGTATAACGTATAACGTATGACGTATAACGTATAACGTATAACGTATAACGTATAAAGAATAACGTATAACGTATAACGTATAACTTATCACGTATAACGTATAACGTATAACGTATAACGTATAACGTATAACGTAGAACGTATATCGTATCAGGTATAACGTATTACGAATTACGTATAACGTATAACGTATAACGTATAACGTATAACGTATAACGTATAACGTATTACGTATAACGTATAACGTATAACGTATAACGTATAACGTATAACGTATAACGAATAACGTATAACGTATAACGTGTAACGAATAACGTATAACGTATAACGTATAACGTATAACGTATAACGTATGACGTATGACGTATAACGTATAACGTATAACGTATAACGTATAACGTATAACTTATAACGTATAACGTATAACGTACAACGTATAACGTATAACGTATAACGTATAACGTATAGCATGTAACGTATAACTTTTCACGTATAACGTATAACGTATAACGTATAACGTATAACGTATAACGTATAACGTATAACGTATAACGTATAACGTATAACGTATAACGTATGACGTATAACGTATAACGTCTAACGTATAACGTATAACGTATAACGTATAACGTATAACGTATATTGTATAACGTATAACGTATAACGTATAACGTATTACGTATAACGTATAACGTATAACGTATGACGTATGACGTATAACGTATAACGTATAACGTATAACGTATAAAGAATAACGTATAACGTATAACGTATAACGTATAACGTATAACGAATAACGTATGACGTATAACGTATGACGTATAACGTATAACGTATCACGAATAACGTATAACGTATAACGTCTAACGTATAACGTATAACGTATAACGTATAACGTATAACGTATAACGTATAACGTATAACGTATAACGTATAACGTATAACGTATAACGTATAACGTATAACGTATAACGTCTAACGTATAACGTATAACGTATAACGTATAACGTATAACGTATAACGTATAACGTATAACGTATAACGTATAACGTATAACGTATAACGTATGACGTATAACGTATAACGTATATCGTATAACGTATGACGTATAACGTATGACGTATAACGTATAACGTATAACGTATAACGTATAACGTACAACGTATAACGTATAACGTATAACGTATAACGTATAACGTATAACGTATAACGTATAACGTATAACGTACAACGTATAACGTATAACGTTTCACGTATAACGTATAACGTATAACGTATAATGTATAACGTATAACGTATGACGTATGACGTATAACATATAACGTATAACGTATAACGTATAAAGAATAACGTATAACGTATAACGTATAACGTATAACGTATAACGTATAACGAATAACGTATGACGTATAACGTATGACGTATAACGTATAACGTATAACGTATAACGTATAACGTATAACGTATAACGTATAACGTATAACGTATAACGTATAACGTATAACGTATAACGTATAACGTATTACGTATAACGTATAACGTATAACGTATAACGTATAACGTATAACGTATAACGAATAACGTATAACGTATAACGTGTAACGAATAACGTATAACGTATAACGTATAACGTATAACGTATAACGTATGACGCATGACGTATAACGTATAACGTATAACGTATAACGTATAACGTATAACGTATAACGTATAACGTATAACGTATAACGTATAACGTATAACGTACAACGTATAACGTATAACGTATAACGTATAACGTATAACGTATAACGTATAACGTATAAAGAATAACGTATAACGTATAACGTATAACGTATAACGTATAACGTATAACGAATAACGTATGACGTATAACGTATAACGTATCACGAATAACGTATAACGTATAACGTCTAACGTATAACGTATAACGTATAACGTATAACGCATAACGTATAACGTATAACGTATAACGTATAACGTATAACGTATAACGTATGACGTATAACGCATAACGTATAACGTATAACGTATAAAGAATAACGTATAACGTATAACGTATAACTTATCACGTATTACGTATAACGTATAACGTATAACGTATAACGTATAACGTAGGACGTATAACGTATCAGGTATAACGTATTACGAATTACGTATAACGTATAACGTATAACGTATAACGTATAAAGTATAACGTATAACGTATAACGTATAACGTACAACGTATAACGTATAACGTATAACGTATAATGTATAACGTATAACGTATAACGCATAACGTATAACGTATAACGTATAACCTATGACGTATAACGTATAACGTATAACGTATAACGTATAACGTATAACGTATAACGTATAACGTATAACGTATAACGTATAACGTATATCGTATAACGTATAACGTATAACGTATAACGTATAACGTATAACGTATAACGTATAACGTATAACGTATAACGTATAACGTATAACGTATAACGTATAACGTATAACGTATAACGTATATCGTATAACGTATAACGTATAACGTATAACGTATAACGTATAACGTATAACGTATAACGTATAACGTATAACGTATAACGTATAACGTATAACGTATGACGTATAACGTATAACGTATGACGTATAACGTATAACGTATAACGTATGACGTATAACGTATAACGTACAACGTATAACGTATAACGTATAACGTATAACGTATAACGTATAACGTACAACGTATAACGTATAACGTATAACGTATAGCATGTAACGTATAACTTATCACGTATAACGTATAACGTATAACGTATAACGTATAACGTATAACGTATAACGTATAACGTATAACGTATAACGTATAACGTATAACGTATAACGTACAACGTATAACGTATAACGTATAACGTATAACGTATAGCGTATAACGTATAACGTATAACGTATAACGTATAACGTATGACGTATAACGTATAACGTATAACGTATAACGTATAAAGAATAACGTATAACGTATAACGTATAACTTATCACGTATAACGTATAACGTATAACGTATAACGTATAACGTATAACGTAGAACGTATATCGTATCAGGTATAACGTATTACGAATTACGTATAACGTATAACGTATAACGTATAACGTATAACGTATAACGTATAACGTATTACGTATAACGTATAACGTATAACGTATAACGTATAACGTATAACGTATAACGAATAACGTATAACGTATAACGTGTAACGAATAACGTATAACGTATAACGTATAACGTATAACGTATAACGTATGACGTATGACGTATAACGTATAACGTATAACGTATAACGTATAACGTATAACGTATAACGTATAACGTATAACGTATAACGTATAACGTATAACGTATAACGTATAACGTATAACGTATAACGTATAACGTATAACGTATGACGTATGACGTATAACGTATAACGTATAACGTATAACGTATAACGTATAACGTATAACGTATAACGTATAACGTATAACGTATAACGTATAACGTACAACGTATAACGTATAACGTATAACGTATAACGTATAACGTATAACGTATAACGTATAAAGAATAACGTATAACGTATAACGTATAACGTATAACGTATAACGTATAACGAATAACGTATGACGTATAACGTATAACGTATCACGAATAACGTATAACGTATAACGTCTAACGTATAACGTATAACGTATAACGTATAACGTATAACGTATAACGTATAACGTATAACGTATAACGTATAACGTATAACGTATGACGTATAACGCATAACGTATAACGTATAACGTATAAAGAATAACGTATAACGTATAACGTATAACTTATCACGTATTACGTATAACGTATAACGTATAACGTATAACGTATAACGTAGGACGTATAACGTATCAGGTATAACGTATTACGAATTACGTATAACGTATAACGTATAACGTATAACGTATAACGTATAACGTATAACGTATAACGTATAACGTACAACGTATAACGTATAACGTATAACGTATAATGTATAACGTATAACGTATAACGCATAACGTATAACGTATAACGTATAACATATGACGTATAACGTATAACGTATAACGTATAACGTATAACGTATAACTTATCACGTATAACGTATAACGTATAACGTATAACGTATAACGTATAACGTAGAACGTATAACGTATCAGGTATAACGTATTACGTATAACGTATAACGTATAACGTATAACGTATAACGTATAACGTATATCGTACAACGTATAACGTATAACGTATAACGTATAACGTATAACGTATAACGCATAACGTATAACGTATAACGTATAACCTTTGACGTATAACGTATAACGTATAACGTATAACATATAACGTATAACGTATAACGTATAACGTGTAACGTATAACGTATAACGTATAACGTACAGCATGTAACGTATAACGTATAACGTATAACGTATAACATATAACGTATAACGTATAACGTATAACGTATAACGTATAACGTATAACGTATAACGTATAACGTAGAACGTATAACGTATCAGGTATAACGTATTACGAATTACGTGTAACGTATAACGTAAAACGTATAACGAATAACGCATAACGTATAACGTATAACGTATACCGTATAACGTATAACGTATAACGTATAACGTATGGCGTATAACGTATGACGTATAACGTATAACGTATAACGTATAACGTATAACGTATAACGTATAACGTATAACGTATGACGTATAACGTATAACGTATAACGTATAACGTATAAAGAATAACGTATAACGTATAACGTATAACGTATAACGTATAACGTATAACGTATAACGTATAACGAATAACGTATAACGTATAACGTATAACGTGAAACGTATAACGTATAACGTATAACGTATAACGTATAGCATGTAACGTATAACGTATAACGTATAACGTATAACGTATAACATATAACGTATAACGTATAGCATGTAACGTATAACGTATAACGTATAACGTATAACGTATAACGTATAACGTATAACGTATGACGTATAACGTATAACGTATAACGTATAACGTATAACGTATAACGTATAACCTATGACGTATAACGTATAACGTATAACGTATAACGTATAACGTATAACGTATGACGTATAACGTATAACGTATAACGTATAACGTATAACGTATAACGTATAACGTATAACGTATAACGTATAACGTATAACGTATAACGTATAACGTACAACGTATAACGTATAACGTATAACGTATAACGTATAACGTATAACGTATAACGTATAAAGAATAACGTATAACGTATAACGTATAACGTATAACGTATAACGTATAACGAATAACGTATGACGTATAACGTATGACGTATGACGTATAACGTATCACGAATAACGTATAACGTATAACGTAAAACGTATAACGTATAACGTATAACGTTTAGCATGTAACGTATAACTTATCACGTATAACGTATAACGTATAACGTATAACGTATAACGTATAACGTATAACGTATAACGTATAACGTATAACGTATAACGTATAACGTATAACGTATAACGTATAACGTACAACGTATAACGTATAACGTATAACGTATAACGTATAACGTATAACGTATAACGTATAAAGAATAACGTATAACGTATAACGTATAACGTATAACGTATAACGTATAACGAATAACGTATGACGTATAACGTATGACGTATAACGTATAACGCATCACGAATAACGTATAACGTATAACGTACAACGTATAACGTATAACGTATAACGTATAGCATGTAACGTATAACTTATCACGTATAACGTATAACGTATAACGTATAACGTATAACGTATAACGTATAACGTATAACGTATAACGTATAACGTATAACGTATAACGTATAACGTATAACGTATAACGTATAACCTATGACGTATAACGTATAACGTATAACGTATAACGTATAACGTATAACGTATGACGTATAACGTATAACGTATAACGTATAACGTATAACGTATAACGTATAACGTATAACGTACAACGTATAACGTATAACGTATAACGTATAACGTATAACGTATAACGTATAACGTATAAAGAATAACGTATAACGTATAACGTATAACGTATAACGTATAACGTATAACGAATAACGTATGACGTATAACGTATGACGTATAACGTATAACGTATCACGAATAACGTATAACGTATAACGTACAACGTATAGCATGTAACGTATAACTTATCACGTATAACGTATAACGTATAACGTATAACGTATAACGTATAACGTATAACGTATAACGTATAACGTATAACGTATAACGTATAACGTATAACGTATAACGTATAACGTATAACGTATAACGTACAACGTATAACGTATAACGTATAACGTATAACGTATAACGTATAACGTATAACATATAAAGAATAACGTATAACGTATAACGTATAACGTATAACGTATAACGTATAACGAATAACGTATGACGTATAACGTATGACGTATAACGTATAACGTATCACGAATAACGTATAACGAATAACGTACAACGTATAACGTATAACGTATAACGTATAGCATGTAACGTATAACTTATCACGTATAACGTATAACGTATAACGTATAACGTATAACGTATAACGTATAACGTATAACGTATAACGTATAACGTATAACGTATAACGTATAACGTATAACGTATAACGTATAACGTATAACGTATAACGTATAACGTATAACGTATAACGTATAACGTATAACGTATAACGTATAACGTATAACGTATAACGTATAACGTATAACGTATAACGTATAACGTATAACGTATAACGTATAACGTATAACGTATAACGTATAACGTATAACGTATAACGTATAACGTATAACGTATAACGTATAACGTATGACGTATAACGTATAACGTATAACGTATAACGTATAACGTATAACGTATAACGTATAACGTATAACGTATCACGAATAACGTAATACGTATAACGCATAACGTATAACGTATAACGTATAACGTATAACGTATAACGTATGACGTATAACGTATAACGTATAACGTATAACGTATAAAGAATAACGTATAACGTATAACGTATAACTTATCACGTATAACGTATAACGTATAACGTATAACGTATAACGTATAACGTAGAACGTATATCGTATCAGGTATAACGTATTACGAATTACGTATAACGTATAACGTATAACGTATAACGTATAACGTATATCGTATAACGTATAACGTATAACGTATGACGTATAACGTATAACGTATAACGTATAACGTATAAAGAATAACGTATAACGTATAACGTATAACGTATAACGTATAACGTATAACGAATAACGTATGACGTATAACGTATGACGTATAACGTATAACGTATAAGGTATAACGTATAACGTATAACGTATAACGTATAACGTATAACGTATAACGTACAACGTATAACGTATAACGTATAACGTATAACGTATAGCGTATAACGTATAACGTATAACGTCTAACGTATAACGCATAACGTATAACGTATAACGTATAACGTATAACGTATAACGTATAACGTATAACGTATAACGTATAACGTATAACGTATAACGTATAACGTATAACGTATAACGTATAACGTATAACGTATAACGTATAACGTATAACGTATAACGTATAACGTATAACGTATAACGTATAACGTATAACGTATAACGTATAACGTATAACGTCTAACGTATAACGTATAACGTATAACGTATAACTCATAACGTATAACGTATAACGTATAACGTATGACGTATAACGTATGACGTATAACGTATGACGTATAACGTATAACGTATAACGTATAACGTATAACGTATAACGTATAACGTATAACGTATAACGTATAACGTATAACGTATAACGTATAACGTATAACGTATAACGTATAACGTATAACGTATAACGTATAACGTATAACGTATAACGTATGCCGTATAACGTATAACGTATAACGTATAACGTATCACGAATAACGTAATACGTATAACGCATAACGTATAACGTATAACGTGTAACGAAGAACGTATAACGAATATCGTAAAACGTATTACGTATTACATATTTCGTATAACGTATAACATGTATCGTATAACTTATGACATATAACTTATAACGTATTACGTATAACGTATAACTTGTAACGAAAAACGTATAACGAATAACGTAAAACGTATGAAGCATTACATATTACGTATAACGTATAGCGTATAACATATAACGTATAGCGTATAACGTATAACGTATAACGTATAACGTATACCGTATAACGTATAACGTATAACGTATAACGTATAACGTATAACGTATAACGAATAACGTATGATGTATAACGTATGACGTATAACGTATAACGTATAACTTATAACGTATAACGTATAACGTACAACGTATAACGTATAACGTATAACGTATAGCATGTAACGTATAACTTATCACGTATAACGTATAACGTATAACGTATAACGTATAACGTATAACGTATAACGTATAACGTATAACGTATAACGTATAACGTATAACGTATAACGTATAACGTATAACGTATAACGTATAACGTATAACGTATAACGTATAACGTATTACGTATAACGTATAACGTATAACGTATAACGTATAACGTATAACGTATAACGAATAACGTGTAACGTATAACGTGTAACGAATAACGTATAACGTATAACGTATAACGTATAACGTTTCGCGTATAACGTATAACGTATAACGTATAACGTATAACGTATAACGTATAACGTATAACGTATAACGTATAACGTACAACGTATAACGTATAACGTATAACGTATAACGTATAACGTATAACGTATAACGTATAAAGAATAACGTATAACGTATAACGTATAACGTATAACGTATAACGTATAACGAATAACGTATGACGTATAACGTATGACGTATAACGTATAACGTATCACGAATAACGTATAACGAATAACGTACAACGTATAACGTATAACGTATAACGTATAGCATGTAACGTATAACTTATCACGTATAACGTATAACGTATAACGTATAACGTATAACGTATAACGTATAACGTATAACGTATAACGTATAACGTATAACGTATAACGTATAACGTATAACGTATAACGTATAACGTATAACGTATAACGTATAACGTATAACGTATAACGTATAACGTATAACGTATAACGTATAACGTATAACGTATAACGTATAACGTATAACGTATAACGTATAACGTATAACGTATAACGTATAACGTATAACGTATAACGTATAACGTATAACGTATAACGTATAACGTATAACGTATAACGTATAACGTATAACGTATAACGTATAACGTATAACGTATGACGTATAACGTATAACGTATAACGTATAACGTATAACGTATAACGTATAACGTATAACGTATAACGTATCACGAATAACGTAATACGTATAACGCATAACGTATAACGTATAACGTATAACGTATAACGTATAACGTATGACGTATAACGTATAACGTATAACGTATAACGTATAAAGAATAACGTATAACGTATAACGTATAACTTATCACGTATAACGTATAACGTATAACGTATAACGTATAACGTATAACGTAGAACGTATATCGTATCAGGTATAACGTATTACGAATTACGTATAACGTATAACGTATAACGTATAACGTATAACGTATATCGTATAACGTATAACGTATAACGTATGACGTATAACGTATAACGTATAACGTATAACGTATAAAGAATAACGTATAACGTATAACGTATAACGTATAACGTATAACGTATAACGAATAACGTATGACATATAACGTATGACGTATAACGTATAACGTATAAGGTATAACGTATAACGTATAACGTATAACGTATAACGTATAACGTATAACGTACAACGTATAACGTATAACGTATAACGTATAACGTATAGCGTATAACGTATAACGTATAACGTATAACGTATAACGTCTAACGTATAACGCATAACGTATAACGTATAACGTATAACGTATAACGTATAACGTATAACGTATAACGTATAACGTATAACGTATAACGTATAACGTATAACGTATAACGTATAACGTATAACGTATAACGTATAACGTATAACGTATAACGTATAACGTATAACGTATAACGTATAACGTATAACGTATAACGTATAACGTATAACGTATAACGTATAACGTATAACGTCTAACGTATAACGTATAACGTATAACGTATAACTCATAACGTATAACGTATAACGTATAACGTATGACGTATAACGTATGACGTATAACGTATGACGTATAACGTATAACGTATAACGTATAACGTATAACGTATAACGTATAACGTATAACGTATAACGTATAACGTATAACGTATAACGTATAACGTATAACGTATAACGTATAACGTATAACGTATAACGTATAACGTATAACGTATAACGTATAACGTATAACGTATAACGTATGCCGTATAACGTATAACGTATAACGTATAACGTATCACGAATAACGTAATACGTATAACGCATAACGTATAACGTATAACGTGTAACGAAGAACGTATAACGAATATCGTAAAACGTATTACGTATTACATATTTCGTATAACGTATAACATGTATCGTATAACTTATGACATATAACTTATAACGTATTACGTATAACGTATAACTTGTAACGAAAAACGTATAACGAATAACGTAAAACGTATGAAGCATTACATATTACGTATAACGTATAGCGTATAACATATAACGTATAGCGTATAACGTATAACGTATAACGTATAACGTATACCGTATAACGTATAACGTATAACGTATAACGTATAACGTATAACGTATAACGAATAACGTATGATGTATAACGTATGACGTATAACGTATAACGTATAACTTATAACGTATAACGTATAACGTACAACGTATAACGTATAACGTATAACGTATAGCATGTAACGTATAACTTATCACGTATAACGTATAACGTATAACGTATAACGTATAACGTATAACGTATAACGTATAACGTATAACGTATAACGTATAACGTATAACGTATAACGTATAACGTATAACGTATAACGTATAACGTATAACGTATAACGTATAACGTATTACGTATAACGTATAACGTATAACGTATAACGTATAACGTATAACGTATAACGAATAACGTGTAACGTATAACGTGTAACGAATAACGTATAACGTATAACGTATAACGTATAACGTTTCACGTATAACGTATAACGTATAACGTATAACGTATAACGTATAACGTATAACGTATAACGTATAACGTATAACGTATAACGTATAACGTATAACGTATAACGTATAACGTATAACGTATAACGTATAACGTATAACGTATAACGTATAACGTATAACGTATAACGTATAACGTATAACGTATAACGTATAACGTATAACGTATAACGTATAACGTATAACGTATAACGTATGACGTATAACGTATAACGTATGACGTATAACGTATAACGTATAACGTATGACGTATAACGTATAACGTACAACGTATAACGTATAACGTATAACGTATAACGTATAACGTATAACGTACAACGTATAACGTATAACGTATAACGTATAACGTATAACGTACAACGTATAACGTATAACGTATAACGTATAACGTATAACGTATAACGTACAACGTATAACGTATAACGTATAACGTATAGCATGTAACGTATAACTTATCACGTATAACGTATAACGTATAACGTATAACGTATAACGTATAACATATAACGTATAACGTATAACGTATAACGTATAACGTATAACGTCTAACGTATAACGCATAACGTATAACGTATAACGTATAACGTATAACGTATAACGTATAACGTATAACGTATAACGTATAACGTATGACGTATAACGTATAACGTATAACGTATAACGTATAAAGAATAACGTATAACGTATAACGTATAACTTATCACGTATAACGTATAACGTATAACGTATAACGTATAACGTATAACGTAGAACGTATATCGTATCAGGTATAACGTATTACGAATTACGTATAACGTATAACGTATAACGTATAACGTATAACGTATATCGTATAACGTATAACGTATAACGTATGACGTATAACGTATAACGTATAACGTATAACGTATAAAGAATAACGTATAACGTATAACGTATAACGTATAACGTATAACGTATAACGAATAACGTATGACGTATAACGTATGACGTATAACGTATAACGTATAAGGTATAACGTATAACGTATAACGTATAACGTATAACGTATAACGTACAACGTATAACGTATAACGTATAACGTATAACGTATAGCGTATAACGTATAACGTATAACGTCTAACGTATAACGCATAACGTATAACGTATAACGTATAACGTATAACGTATAACGTATAACGTATAACGTATAACGTATAACGTATGACGTATAACGTATAACGTATAACGTATAACGTATAAAGAATAACGTATAACGTATAACGTATAACTTATCACGTATAACGTATAACGTATAACGTATAACGTATAACGTATAACGTATAACGTAGAACGTATAACGTATCAGGTATAACGTATTACGAATTACGTATAACGTATAACGTATAACGTATAACGTATAACGTATAACGTATAACGTATAACGTACAACGTATAACGTATAACGTATAACGTATAACGTATAACGTATAACGTATAACGTATAACGTCTAACGTATAACGCATAACGTATAACGTATAACGTATAACGTATAACGTATAACGTATAACGTATAAAGTATAACGTATAGCGTATGACGTATAACGTATAACGTATAACGTATAACGTATAAAGAATAACGTATAACGTATAACGTATAACTTATCACGTATAACGTATAACGTATAACGTATAACGTATAACGTATAACGTATAACGTAGAACGTATAACGTATCAGGTATAACGTATTACGAATTACGTATAACGTATAACGTATAACGTATAACGTATAACGTATATCGTACAACGTATAACGTATAACGTATAACGTATAACGTATAACGTATAACGTATAACGTATAACGCATAACGTATAACGTATAACGTATAACCTATGACGTATAACGTATAACGTATAACGTTTAACGTATAACGTATAACGTATAACGTATAACGTATAACGTATAACGTATAACGTATAACGTATAACGTATAACGTATAACGTATAACGTATAACGTATGACGTATAACGTATAACGTATGACGTATAACGTATAACGTATAACGTATAACGTATAACGTATAACGTATAACGTATAACGTATAACGTATAACGTATAACGTATAACGTCTAACGTATAACGCATAACGTATAACGTATAACGTATAACGTATAACGTATAACGTATAACGTATAACGTATAGCATGTAACGTATAACTTATCACGTATAACGTATAACGTATAACGTATAACGTATAACGTATAACGTATAACGTATAACGTATAACGTATAACGTATAACGTCTAACGTATAACGCATAACGTATAACGTATAACGTATAACGTATAACGTATAACGTATAACGTATAACGTATAACGTATAACGTATAACGTATGACGTATAACGTATAACGTATAACGTATAACGTATAAAGAATAACGTATAACGTATAACGTATAACTTATAACGTATAACGTATAACGTATAACGTATAACGTATAACGTATAACGTAGAACGTATATCGTATCAGGTATAACGTATTACGAATTACGTATAACGTATAACGTATAACGTATAACGTATATCGTATAACGTATAACGTATAACGTATGACGTATAACGTATAACGTATAACGTATAACGTATAAAGAATAACGTATAACGTATAACGTATAACGTATAACGTATAACGTATAACGAATAACGTATGACGTATAACGTATGACGTATAACGTATAACGTATAAGGTATAACGTATAACGTATAACGTATAACGTATAACGTATAACGTACAACGTATAACGTATAACGTATAACGTATAACGTATAGCGTATAACGTATAACGTATAACGTCTAACGTATAACGCATAACGTATAACGTATAACGTATAACGTATAACGTATAACGTATAACGTATAACGTATAACGTATAACGTATGACGTATAACGTATAACGTATAACGTATAACGTATAAAGAATAACGTATAACGTATAACGTATAACTTATCACGTATAACGTATAACGTATAACGTATAACGTCTAACGTATAACGCATAACGTATAACGTATAACGTATAACGTATAACGTATAACGTATAACGTATAACGTATAGCATGTAACGTATAACTTATCACGTATAACGTATAACGTATAACGTATAACGTATAACGTATAACGTATAACGTATAACGTCTAACGTATAACGCATAACGTATAACGTATAACGTATAACGTATAACGTATAACGTATAACGTATAACGTATAGCATGTAACGTATAACTTATCACGTATAACGTATAACGTATAACGTATAACGTATAACGTATAACGTATAACGTATAACGTATAACGTATAACGTATAACGTATAACGTCTAACGTATAACGCATAACGTATAACGTATAACGTATAACGTATGACGTATAACGTATAACGTACAACGTATAACGTATAACGTATAACGTATAACGTATAACGTATAACGTACAACGTATAACGTATAACGTATAACGTATAGCATGTAACGTATAACTTATCACGTATAACGTATAACGTATAACGTATAACGTATAACGTATAACGTATAACGTATAACGTATAACGTATAACGTATAACGTATAACGTCTAACGTATAACGCATAACGTATAACGTATAACGTATAACGTATAACGTATAACGTATAACGTATAACGTATAACGTATAACGTATGACGTATAACGTATAACGTATAACGTATAACGTATAAAGAATAACGTATAACGTATAACGTATAACTTATCACGTATAACGTATAACGTATAACGTATAACGTATAACGTATAACGTAGAACGTATATCGTATCAGGTATAACGTATTACGAATTACGTATAACGTATAACGTATAACGTACAACGTATAACGTATAACGTATAACGTATAACGTATAGCGTATAACGTATAACGTATAACGTCTAACGTATAACGCATAACGTATAACGTATAACGTATAACGTATAACGTATAACGTATAACGTATAACGTATAACGTATAACGTATGACGTATAACGTATAACGTATAACGTATAACGTATAAAGAATAACGTATAACGTATAACGTATAACTTATCACGTATAACGTATAACGTATAACGTATAACGTATAACGTATAACGTATAACGTATAACGTAGAACGTATAACGTATCAGGTATAACGTATTACGAATTACGTATAACGTATAACGTATAACGTATAACGTATAACGTATAACGTACAACGTATAACGTATAACGTATAACGTATAACGTATAACGTATAACGTATAACGTATAACGTCTAACGTATAACGCATAACGTATAACGTATAACGTATAACGTATAACGTATAACGTATAACGTATAAAGTATAACGTATAGCGTATGACGTATAACGTATAACGTATAACGTATAACGTATAAAGAATAACGTATAACGTATAACGTATAACTTATCACGTATAACGTATAACGTATAACGTATAACGTATAACGTATAACGTAGAACGTATAACGTATCAGGTATAACGTATTACGAATTACGTATAACGTATAACGTATAACGTATAACGTATAACGTATAACGTATATCGTACAACGTATAACGTATAACGTATAACGTATAACGTATAACGTATAACGTATAACGTATAACGCATAACGTATAACGTAAACGTATAACCTATGACGTATAACGTATAACGTATAACGTTTAACGTATAACGTATAACGTATAACGTATAACGTATAACGTATAACGTATAACGTATAACGTATAACGTATAACGTATAACGTATAACGTATAACGTATAACGTATGACGTATAACGTATAACGTATGACGTATAACGTATAACGTATAACGTATGACGTATAACGTATAACGTACAACGTATAACGTATAACGTATAACGTATAACGTATAACGTATAACGTACAACGTATAACGTATAACGTATAACGTATAGCATGTAACGTATAACTTATCACGTATAACGTATAACGTATAACGTATAACGTATAACGTATAACGTATAACGTATAACGTATAACGTATAACGTATAACGTATAACGTCTAACGTATAACGCATAACGTATAACGTATAACGTATAACGTATAACGTATAACGTATAACGTATAACGTATAACGTATGACGTATAACGTATAACGTATAACGTATAACGTATAAAGAATAACGTATAACGTATAACGTATAACTTATCACGTATAACGTATAACGTATAACGTATAACGTATAACGTATAACGTAGAACGTATATCGTATCAGGTATAACGTATTACGAATTACGTATAACGTATAACGTATAACGTATAACGTATAACGTATATCGTATAACGTATAACGTATAACGTATGACGTATAACGTATAACGTATAACGTATAACGTATAAAGAATAACGTATAACGTATAACGTATAACGTATAACGTATAACGTATAACGAATAACGTATGACGAATAACGTATGACGTATAACGTATAACGTATAAGGTATAACGTATAACGTATAACGTATAACGTATAACGTATAACGTATAACGTACAACGTATAAGGTATAACGTATAACGTATAACGTATAGGGTATAACGTATAACGTATAACGTCTAACGTATAACGCATAACGTATAACGTATAACGTATAACGTATGACGTATAACGTATAACGTATAACGTATAACGTATAAAGAATAACGTATAACGTATAACGTATAACGTATAACGTATAACGTATAACGAATAACGTATGACGTATAACGTATGACGTATAACGTATAACGTATAAGGTATAACGTATAACGTATAACGTATAACGTATAACGTATAACGTACAACGTATAACGTATAACGTATAACGTATAACGTATAGCGTATAACGTATAACGTATAACGTCTAACGTATAACGCATAACGTATAACGTATATCGTATAACGTATAACGTATAACGTATAACGTATAACGTATGACGTATAACGTATAACGTATAACGTATAACGTATAAAGAATAACGTATAACGTATAACGTATAACGTATAACGTATAACGTATAACGAATAACGTATAACGTATGACGTATAACGTATAACGTATAACGTATAACGTATAAAGAATAACGTATAACGTATAACGTATAACGTATAACGTATAACGTATAACTTATCACGTATAACGTATAACGTATAACGTATAACGTATAACGTATAACGTATAACGTAGAACGTATAACGTATCAGGTATAACGTATTACGAATTACGTATAACGTATAACGTATAACGTATAACGTATAACGTATAACGTATAACGTACAACGTATAACGCATAACGTATAACGTATAACGTATAACGTATGACGTATAACGTATAACGTATAACGTATAACGTATAAAGAATAACGTATAACGTATAACGTATAACGTATAACGTATAACGTATAACGTATAACGTATAACGAATAACGTATGACGTATAACGTATGACGTATAACGTATAACGTATAAGGTATAACGTATAACGTATAACGTATAACGTATAACGTATAACGTACAACGTATAACGTATAACGAATAACGTATGACGTATAACGTATGACGTATAACGTATAACGTATAAGGTATAACGTATAACGTATAACGTATAACGTATAACGTATAACGTACAACGTATAACGTATAACGTATAACGTATAACGTATAGCGTATAACGTATAACGTATAACGTCTAACGTATAACGCATAACGTATAACGTATAACGTATAACGTATAACGTATAACGTATAACGTATAACGTATAACGTATAACGTATAACGTATGACGTATAACGTATAACGTATAACGTATAACGTATAAAGAATAACGTATAACGTATAACGTATAACTTATCACGTATAACGTATAACGTATAACGTATAACGTATAACGTATAACGTATAACGTAGAACGTATAACGTATCAGGTATAACGTATTACGAATTACGTATAACGTATAACGTATAACGTATAACGTATAACGTATAACGTATAACGTACAACGTATAACGTATAACGTATAACGTATAACGTATAACGTATAACGTATAACGTATAACGTCTAACGTATAACGCATAACGTATAACGTATAACGTATAACGTATAACGTATAACGTATAACGTATAAAGTATAACGTATAGCGTATGACGTATAACGTATAACGTATAACGTATAACGTATAAAGAATAACGTATAACGTATAACGTATAACTTATCACGTATAACGTATAACGTATAACGTATAACGTATAACGTATAACGTATAACGTAGAACGTATAACGTATCAGGTATAACGTATTACGAATTACGTATAACGTATAACGTATAACGTATAACGTATAACGTATATCGTACAACGTATAACGTATAACGTATAACGTATAACGTATAACGTATAACGTATAACGTATAACGCATAACGTATAACGTATAACGTATAACCTATGACGTATAACGTATAACGTATAACGTTTAACGTATAACGTATAACGTATAACGTATAACGTATAACGTATAACGTATAACGTATAACGTATAACGTATAACGTATAACGTATAACGTATAACGTATAACGTATAACGTATGACGTATAACGTATAACGTATGACGTATAACGTATAACGTATAACGTATAACGTATAACGTATAACGTATAACGTATAACGTATAACGTATAACGTATAACGTATAACGTCTAACGTATAACGCATAACGTATAACGTATAACGTATAACGTATAACGTATAACGTATAACGTATAACGTATAGCATGTAACGTATAACTTATCACGTATAACGTATAACGTATAACGTATAACGTATAACGTATAACGTATAACGTATAACGTATAACGTATAACGTATAACGTATAACGTCTAACGTATAACGCATAACGTATAACGTATAACGTATAACGTATAACGTATAACGTATAACGTATAACGTATAACGTATAACGTATAACGTATGACGTATAACGTATAACGTATAACGTATAACGTATAAAGAATAACGTATAACGTATAACGTATAACTTATAACGTATAACGTATAACGTATAACGTATAACGTATAACGTATAACGTAGAACGTATATCGTATCAGGTATAACGTATTACGAATTACGTATAACGTATAACGTATAACGTATAACGTATATCGTATAACGTATAACGTATAACGTATGACGTATAACGTATAACGTATAACGTATAACGTATAAAGAATAACGTATAACGTATAACGTATAACGTATAACGTATAACGTATAACGAATAACGTATGACGTATAACGTATGACGTGTAACGTATAACGTATAAGGTATAACGTATAACGTATAACGTATAACGTATAACGTATAACGTACAACGTATAACGTATAACGTATAACGTATAACGTATAGCGTATAACGTATAACGTATAACGTCTAACGTATAACGCATAACGTATAACGTATAACGTATAACGTATAACGTATAACGTATAACGTATAACGTATAACGTATAACGTATGACGTATAACGTATAACGTATAACGTATAACGTATAAAGAATAACGTATAACGTATAACGTATAACTTATCACGTATAACGTATAACGTATAACGTATAACGTATAACGTATAACGTATAACGTATAACGTAGAACGTATAACGTATCAGGTATAACGTATTACGAATTACGTATAACGTATAACGTATAACGTATAACGTATAACGTATAACGTATAACGTACAACGTATAACGTATAACGTATAACGTATAACGTATAACGTATAACGTATAACGTATAACGTCTAACGTATAACGCATAACGTATAACGTATAACGTATAACGTATAACGTATAACGTATAACGTATAAAGTATAACGTATAGCGTATGACGTATAACGTATAACGTATAACGTATAACGTATAAAGAATAACGTATAACGTATAACGTATAACTTATCACGTATAACGTATGACGTATAACGTATAACGTATAAGGTATAACGTATAACGTATAACGTATAACGTATAACGTATAACGTCTAACGTATAACGCATAACGTATAACGTATAACGTATAACGTATAACGTATAACGTATAACGTATAACGTATAACGTATAACGTATAACGTATGACGTATAACGTATAACGTATAACGTATAACGTATAAAGAATAACGTATAACGTATAACGTATAACTTATAACGTATAACGTATAACGTATAACGTATAACGTATAACGTATAACGTAGAACGTATATCGTATCAGGTATAACGTATTACGAATTACGTATAACGTATAACGTATAACGTATAACGTATATCGTATAACGTATAACGTATAACGTATGACGTATAACGTATAACGTATAACGTATAACGTATAAAGAATAACGTATAACGTATAACGTATAACGTATAACGTATAACGTATAACGAATAACGTATGACGTATAACGTATGACGTGTAACGTATAACGTATAAGGTATAACGTATAACGTATAACGTATAACGTATAACGTATAACGTACAACGTATAACGTATAACGTATAACGTATAACGTATAGCGTATAACGTATAACGTATAACGTCTAACGTATAACGCATAACGTATAACGTATAACGTATAACGTATAACGTATAACGTATAACGTATAACGTATAACGTATAACGTATGACGTATAACGTATAACGTATAACGTATAACGTATAAAGAATAACGTATAACGTATAACGTATAACTTATCACGTATAACGTATAACGTATAACGTATAACGTATAACGTATAACGTATAACGTATAACGTAGAACGTATAACGTATCAGGTATAACGTATTACGAATTACGTATAACGTATAACGTATAACGTATAACGTATAACGTATAACGTATAACGTACAACGTATAACGTATAACGTATAACGTATAACGTATAACGTATAACGTATAACGTATAACGTCTAACGTATAACGCATAACGTATAACGTATAACGTATAACGTATAACGTATAACGTATAACGTATAAAGTATAACGTATAGCGTATGACGTATAACGTATAACGTATAACGTATAACGTATAAAGAATAACGTATAACGTATAACGTATAACTTATCACGTATAACGTATAACGTATAACGTATAACGTATAACGTATAACGTAGAACGTATAACGTATCAGGTATAACGTATTACGAATTACGTATAACGTATAACGTATAACGTATAACGTATAACGTATATCGTACAACGTATAACGTATAACGTATAACGTATAACGTATAACGTATAACGTATAACGCATAACGTATAACGTATAACGTATAACCTATGACGTATAACGTATAACGTATAACGTATAACGTTTAACGTATAACGTATAACGTATAACGTATAACGTATAACGTATAACGTATAACGTATAACGTATAACGTATAACGTATAACGTATAACGTATAACGTATAACGTATAACGTATAACGTATAACGTATAACGTATAACGTATAACGTATAACGTATGCCGTATAACGTATAACGTATAACGTATAACGTATCACGAATAACGTAATACGTATAACGCATAACGTATAACGTATAACGTGTAACGAAGAACGTATAACGAATATCGTAAAACGTATTACGTATTACATATTTCGTATAACGTATAACATGTATCGTATAACTTATGACATATAACTTATAACGTATTACGTATAACGTATAACTTGTAACGAAAAACGTATAACGAATAACGTAAAACGTATGAAGCATTACATATTACGTATAACGTATAGCGTATAACATATAACGTATAGCGTATAACGTATAACGTATAACGTATAACGTATAACGTATACCGTATAACGTATAACGTATAACGTATAACGTATAACGTATAACGTATAACGAATAACGTATGATGTATAACGTATGACGTATAACGTATAACGTATAACTTATAACGTATAACGTATAACGTACAACGTATAACGTATAACGTATAACGTATAGCATGTAACGTATAACTTATCACGTATAACGTATAACGTATAACGTATAACGTATAACGTATAACGTATAACGTATAACGTATAACGTATAACGTATAACGTATAACGTATAACGTATAACGTATAACGTATAACGTATAACGTATAACGTATAACGTATAACGTATAACGTATGACGTATAACGTATAACGTATAACGTATAACGGATAAAGAATAACGTATAACGTATAACGTATATCGTATAACGTATAACGTATAACGAATAACGTATGACGTATAACGTATGACGTATAACGTATAACGTATAAGGTATAACGTATAACGTATAACGTATAACGTATAACGTATAACGTACAACGTATAACGTATAACGTATAACGTATAACGTATAGCGTATAACGTATAACGTATAACGTCTAACGTATAACGCATAACGTATAACGTATAACGTATAACGTATAACGTATAACGTATAACGTATAACGTATAACGTATAACGTATGACGTATAACGTATAACGTATAACGTATAACGTATAAAGAATAACGTATAACGTATAACGTATAACTTATCACGTATAACGTATAACGTATAACGTATAACGTATAACGTATAACGTATAACGTATAACGTAGAACGTATAACGTATCAGGTATAACGTATTACGAATTACGTATAACGTATAACGTATAACGTATAACGTATAACGTATAACGTACAACGTATAACGTATAACGTATAACGTATAACGTATAACGTATAACGTATAACGTATAACGTCTAACGTATAACGCATAACGTATAACGTATAACGTATAACGTATAACGTATAACGTATAACGTATAAAGTATAACGTATAGCGTATGACGTATAACGTATAACGTATAACGTATAACGTATAAAGAATAACGTATAACGTATAACGTATAACTTATCACGTATAACGTATAACGTATAACGTATAACGTATAACGTATAACGTAGAACGTATAACGTATCAGGTATAACGTATTACGAATTACGTATAACGTATAACGTATAACGTATAACGTATAACGTATAACGTATATCGTACAACGTATAACGTATAACGTATAACGTATAACGTATAACGTATAACGTATAACGTATAACGCATAACGTATAACGTAAACGTATAACCTATGACGTATAACGTATAACGTATAACGTTTAACGTATAACGTATAACGTATAACGTATAACGTATAACGTATAACGTATAACGTATAACGTATAACGTATAACGTATAACGTATAACGTATAACGTATAACGTATGACGTATAACGTATAACGTATGACGTATAACGTATAACGTATAACGTATGACGTATAACGTATAACGTACAACGTATAACGTATAACGTATAACGTATAACGTATAACGTATAACGTACAACGTATAACGTATAACGTATAACGTATAGCATGTAACGTATAACTTATCACGTATAACGTATAACGTATAACGTATAACGTATAACGTATAACGTATAACGTATAACGTATAACGTATAACGTATAACGTATAACGTCTAACGTATAACGCATAACGTATAACGTATAACGTATAACGTATAACGTATAACGTATAACGTATAACGTATAACGTATGACGTATAACGTATAACGTATAACGTATAACGTATAAAGAATAACGTATAACGTATAACGTATAACTTATCACGTATAACGTATAACGTATAACGTATAACGTATAACGTATAACGTAGAACGTATATCGTATCAGGTATAACGTATTACGAATTACGTATAACGTATAACGTATAACGTATAACGTATAACGTATATCGTATAACGTATAACGTATAACGTATGACGTATAACGTATAACGTATAACGTATAACGTATAAAGAATAACGTATAACGTATAACGTATAACGTATAACGTATAACGTATAACGAATAACGTATGACGTATAACGTATGACGTATAACGTATAACGTATAAGGTATAACGTATAACGTATAACGTATAACGTATAACGTATAACGTATAACGTACAACGTATAACGTATAACGTATAACGTATAACGTATAGGGTATAACGTATAACGTATAACGTCTAACGTATAACGCATAACGTATAACGTATAACGTATAACGTATAACGTATAACGTATAACGTATAACGTATAACGTATAACGTATGACGTATAACGTATAACGTATAACGTATAACGTATAAAGAATAACGTATAACGTATAACGTATAACTTATCACGTATAACGTATAACGTATAACGTATAACGTATAACGTATAACGTATAACGTAGAACGTATAACGTATCAGGTATAACGTATTACGAATTACGTATAACGTATAACGTATAACGTATAACGTATAACGTATAACGTACAACGTATAACGTATAACGTATAACGTATAACGTATAACGTATAACGTATAACGTATAACGTCTAACGTATAACGCATAACGTATAACGTATAACGTATAACGTATAACGTATAACGTATAACGTATAAAGTATAACGTATAGCGTATGACGTATAACGTATAACGTATAACGTATAATGTATAAAGAATAACGTATAACGTATAACGTATAACTTATCACGTATAACGTATAACGTATAACGTATAACGTATAACGTATAACGTAGAACGTATAACGTATCAGGTATAACGTATAACGTCTAACGTATTACGTATAACGTATAACGTATAACGTATAACGTATAACGTATAACGTATAACGAATAACGTATAACGTATAACGTGTAACGAATAACGTATAACGTATAACGTATAACGTATAACGTATAACGTATAACGAATAACGTATGACGTATAACGTATGACGTATAACGTATAACGTATAAGGTATAACGTATAACGTATAACGTATAACGTATAACGTATAACGTACAACGTATAACGTATAACGTATAACGTATAACGTATAGCGTATAACGTATAACGTATAACGTCTAACGTATAACGCATAACGTATAACGTATAACGTATAACGTATAACGTATAACGTATAACGTATAACGTATAACGTATAACGTATGACGTATAACGTATAACGTATAACGTATAACGTATAAAGAATAACGTATAACGTATAACGTATAACTTATCACGTATAACGTATAACGTATAACGTATAACGTATAACGTATAACGTATAACGTATAACGTAGAACGTATAACGTATCAGGTATAACGTATTACGAATTACGTATAACGTATAACGTATAACGTATAACGTATAACGTATAACGTACAACGTATAACGTATAACGTATAACGTATAACGTATAACGTATAACGTATAACGTATAACGTCTAACGTATAACGCATAACGTATAACGTATAACGTATAACGTATAACGTTTAACGTATAAAGTATAACGTATAGCGTATGACGTATAACGTATAACGTATAACGTATAACGTATAAAGAATAACGTATAACGTATAACGTATAACTTATCACGTATAACGTATAACGTATAACGTATAACGTATAACGTATAACGTATAACGTAGAACGTATAACGTATCAGGTATAACGTATTACGAATTACGTATAACGTATAACGTATAACGTATAACGTATAACGTATATCGTACAACGTATAACGTATAACGTATAACGTATAACGTATAACGTATAACGTATAACGCATAACGTATAACGTATAACGTATAACCTATGACGTATAACGTATAACGTATAACGTATAACGTTTAACGTATAACGTATAACGTATAACGTATAACGTATAACGTATAACGTATAACGTATAACGTATAACGTATAACGTATAACGTATAACGTATAACGTATAACGTATAACGTATAACGTATAACGTATAACGTATAACGTATAACGTATAACGTATAACGTATAACGTATAACGTATAACGTATAACGTATGCCGTATAACGTATAACGTATAACGTATAACGTATCACGAATAACGTAATACGTATAACGCATAACGTATAACGTATAACGTGTAACGAAGAACGTATAACGAATATCGTAAAACGTATTACGTATTACATATTTCGTATAACGTATAACATGTATCGTATAACTTATGACATATAACTTATAACGTATTACGTATAACGTATAACTTGTAACGAAAAACGTATAACGAATAACGTAAAACGTATGAAGCATTACATATTACGTATAACGTATAGCGTATAACATATAACGTATAGCGTATAACGTATAACGTATAACGTATAACGTATACCGTATAACGTATAACGTATAACGTATAACGTATAACGTATAACGTATAACGAATAACGTATGATGTATAACGTATGACGTATAACGTATAACGTATAACTTATAACGTATAACGTATAACGTACAACGTATAACGTATAACGTATAACGTATAGCATGTAACGTATAACTTATCACGTATAACGTATAACGTATAACGTATAACGTATAACGTATAACGTATAACGTATAACGTATAACGTATAACGTATAACGTATAACGTATAACGTATAACGTATAACGTATAACGTATAACGTATAACGTATTACGTATAACGTATAACGTATAACGTATAACGTATAACGTATAACGTATAACGAATAACGTGTAACGTATAACGTGTAACGAATAACGTATAACGTATAACGTATAACGTATAACGTTTCACGTATAACGTATAACGTATAACGTATAACGTATAACGTATAACGTATAACGTATAACGTATAACGTATAACGTATAACGCATAACGTATAACGTATAACGTATAACGTATAACGTATAACGTATAACGTATAACGTATAACGTATAACGTATAACGTATAACGTATAACGTATAACGTATAACGTATAACGTATGACGTATAACGTATAACGTATGACGTATAACGTATAACGTATAACGTATGACGTATAACGTATAACGTACAACGTATAACGTATAACGTATAACGTATAACGTATAACGTATAACGTACAACGTATAACGTATAACGTATAACGTATAGCATGTAACGTATAACTTATCACGTATAACGTATAACGTATAACGTATAACTTATAACGTATAACGTATAAGGTATAACGTATAACGTATAACGTATAACGTCTAACGTATAACGCATAACGTATAACGTATAACGTATAACGTATAACGTATAACGTATAACGTATAACGTATAACGTATATCGTATAACGTATAACGTATAACGTATGACGTATAACGTATAACGTATAACGTATAACGGATAAAGAATAACGTATAACGTATAACGTATAACGTAGAACGTATAACGTATCAGGTATAACGAATTACGAATTACGTATAACGTATAACGTATAACGTATAACGTATAACGTATAACGTACAACGTATAACGTATAACGTATAACGTATAACGTATAACGTATAACGTATAACGTATAACGTCTAACGTATAACGCATAACGTATAACGTATAACGTATAACGTATAACGTATAACGTATAACGTATAAAGTATAACGTATAGCGTATGACGTATAACGTATAACGTATAACGTATAACGTATAAAGAATAACGTATAACGTATAACGTATAACTTATCACGTATAACGTATAACGTATAACGTATAACGTATAACGTAGAACGTATAACGTATCAGGTATAACGTATTACGAATTACGTATAACGTATAACGTATAACGTATAACGTATAACGTATATCGTACAACGTATAACGTATAACGTATAACGTATAACGTATAACGTATAACGTATAACGCATAACGTATAACGTATAACGTATAACCTATGACGTATAACGTATAACGTATAACGTTTAACGTATAACGTATAACGTATAACGCATAACGTATAACGTATAACGTATAACCTATGACGTATAACGTATAACGTATAACGTATAACGTTTAACGTATAACGTATAACGTATAACGTATAACGTATAACGTATAACGTATAACGTATAACGTATAACGTATAACGTATAACGTATAACGTATAACGTATAACGTATAACGTATAACGTATAACGTATAACGTATAACGTATAACGTATAACGTATAACGTATAACGTATAACGTATAACGTATAACGTATGCCGTATAACGTATAACGTATAACGTATAACGTATCACGAATAACGTAATACGTATAACGCATAACGTATAACGTATAACGTGTAACGAAGAACGTATAACGAATATCGTAAAACGTATTACGTATTACATATTTCGTATAACGTATAACATGTATCGTATAACTTATGACATATAACTTATAACGTATTACGTATAACGTATAACTTGTAACGAAAAACGTATAACGAATAACGTAAAACGTATGAAGCATTACATATTACGTATAACGTATAGCGTATAACATATAACGTATAGCGTATAACGTATAACGTATAACGTATAACGTATACCGTATAACGTATAACGTATAACGTATAACGCATAACGTATAACGTATAACGTATAACCTATGACGTATAACGTATAACGTTTAACGTATAAAGTATAACGTATAGCGTATGACGTATAACGTATAACGTATAACGTATAACGTATAACGTATAACGTATAACGTATAACGTCTAACGTATAACGCATAACGTATAACGTATAACGTATAACGTATGACGTATAACGTATAACGTATAACGTATAACGTATGACGTATAACGTATAACGTATAACGTATAACGTATAAAGAATAACGTATAACGTATAACGTATAACTTATCACGTATAACGTATAACGTATAACGTATAACGTATAACGTATAACTTAGAACGTATATCGTATCAGGTATAACGTATTACGAATTACGTATAACGTATAACGTATAACGTATAACGTATAACGTATATCGTATAACGTATAACGTATAACGTATGACGTATAACGTATAACGTATAACGTATAACGTATAAAGAATAACGTATAACGTATAACGTATAACGTATAACGTATAACGTATAACGAATAACGTATGACGTATAACGTATGACGTATAACGTATAACGTATAAGGTATAACGTATAACGTATAACGTATAACGTATAACGTATAACGTATAACGTACAACGTATAACGTATAACGTATAACGTATAACGTATAGGGTATAACGTATAACGTATAACGTCTAACGTATAACGCATAACGTATAACGTATAACGTATAACGTATAACGTATAACGTATAACGTATAACGTATAACGTATAACGTATGACGTATAACGTATAACGTATAACGTATAACGTATAAAGAATAACGTATAACGTATAACGTATAACTTATCACGTATAACGTATAACGTATAACGTATAACGTATAACGTATAACGTATAACGTAGAACGTATAACGTATCAGGTATAACGTATTACGAATTACGTATAACGTATAACGTATAACGTATAACGTATAACGTATAACGTACAACGTATAACGTATAACGTATAACGTATAACGTATAACGTATAACGTATAACGTATAACGTCTAACGTATAACGCATAACGTATAACGTATAACGTATAACGTATAACGTATAACGTATAACGTATAAAGTATAACGTATAGCGTATGACGTATAACGTATAACGTATAACGTATAATGTATAAAGAATAACGTATAACGTATAACGTATAACTTATCACGTATAACGTATAACGTATAACGTATAACGTATAACGTATAACGTAGAACGTATAACGTATCAGGTATAACGTATAACGTCTAACGTATTACGTATAACGTATAACGTATAACGTATAACGTATAACGTATAACGTATAACGAATAACGTATAACGTATAACGTGTAACGAATAACGTATAACGTATAACGTATAACGTATAACGTATAACGTATAACGAATAACGTATGACGTATAACGTATGACGTATAACGTATAACGTATAAGGTATAACGTATAACGTATAACGTATAACGTATAACGTATAACGTACAACGTATAACGTATAACGTATAACGTATAACGTATAGCGTATAACGTATAACGTATAACGTCTAACGTATAACGCATAACGTATAACGTATAACGTATAACGTATAACGTATAACGTATAACGTATAACGTATAACGTATAACGTATGACGTATAACGTATAACGTATAACGTATAACGTATAAAGAATAACGTATAACGTATAACGTATAACTTATCACGTATAACGTATAACGTATAACGTATAACGTATAACGTATAACGTATAACGTATAACGTAGAACGTATAACGTATCAGGTATAACGTATTACGAATTACGTATAACGTATAACGTATAACGTATAACGTATAACGTATAACGTATAACGTACAACGTATAACGTATAACGTATAACGTATAACGTATAACGTATAACGTATAACGTATAACGTCTAACGTATAACGCATAACGTATAACGTATAACGTATAACGTATAACGTTTAACGTATAAAGTATAACGTATAGCGTATGACGTATAACGTATAACGTATAACGTATAACGTATAAAGAATAACGTATAACGTATAACGTATAACTTATCACGTATAACGTATAACGTATAACGTATAACGTATAACGTATAACGTATAACGTAGAACGTATAACGTATCAGGTATAACGTATTACGAATTACGTATAACGTATAACGTATAACGTATAACGTATAACGTATATCGTACAACGTATAACGTATAACGTATAACGTATAACGTATAACGTATAACGTATAACGCATAACGTATAACGTATAACGTATAACCTATGACGTATAACGTATAACGTATAACGTATAACGTTTAACGTATAACGTATAACGTATAACGTATAACGTATAACGTATAACGTATAACGTATAACGTATAACGTATAACGTATAACGTATAACGTATAACGTATAACGTATAACGTATAACGTATAACGTATAACGTATAACGTATAACGTATAACGTATAACGTATAACGTATAACGTATAACGTATGCCGTATAACGTATAACGTATAACGTATAACGTATCACGAATAACGTAATACGTATAACGCATAACGTATAACGTATAACGTGTAACGAAGAACGTATAACGAATATCGTAAAACGTATTACGTATTACATATTTCGTATAACGTATAACATGTATCGTATAACTTATGACATATAACTTATAACGTATTACGTATAACGTATAACTTGTAACGAAAAACGTATAACGAATAACGTAAAACGTATGAAGCATTACATATTACGTATAACGTATAGCGTATAACATATAACGTATAGCGTATAACGTATAACGTATAACGTATAACGTATACCGTATAACGTATAACGTATAACGTATAACGTATAACGAATAACGTATGATGTATAACGTATGACGTATAACGTATAACGTATAACTTATAACGTATAACGTATAACGTACAACGTATAACGTATAACGTATAACGTATAGCATGTAACGTATAACTTATCACGTATAACGTATAACGTATAACGTATAACGTATAACGTATAACGTATAACGTATAACGTATAACGTATAACGTATAACGTATAACGTATAACGTATAACGTATAACGTATAACGTATAACGTATAACGTATTACGTATAACGTATAACGTATAACGTATAACGTATAACGTATAACGTATAACGAATAACGTGTAACGTATAACGTGTAACGAATAACGTATAACGTATAACGTATAACGTATAACGTTTCACGTATAACGTATAACGTATAACGTATAACGTATAACGTATAACGTATAACGTATAACGTATAACGTATAACGTATAACGCATAACGTATAACGTATAACGTATAACGTATAACGTATAACGTATAACGTATAACGTTTAACGTATAACGTATAACGTATAACGTATAACGTATAACGTATAACGTATAACGTATGACGTATAACGTATAACGTATGACGTATAACGTATAACGTATAACGTATGACGTATAACGTATAACGTACAACGTATAACGTATAACGTATAACGTATAACGTATAACGTATAACGTACAACGTATAACGTATAACGTATAACGTATAGCATGTAACGTATAACTTATCACGTATAACGTATAACGTATAACGTATAACTTATAACGTATAACGTATAAGGTATAACGTATAACGTATAACGTATAACGTCTAACGTATAACGCATAACGTATAACGTATAACGTATAACGTATAACGTATAACGTATAACGTATAACGTATAACGTATATCGTATAACGTATAACGTATAACGTATGACGTATAACGTATAACGTATAACGTATAACGGATAAAGAATAACGTATAACGTATAACGTATAACGTAGAACGTATAACGTATCAGGTATAACGAATTACGAATTACGTATAACGTATAACGTATAACGTATAACGTATAACGTATAACGTACAACGTCTAACGTATAACGTATAACGTATAACGTATAACGTATAACGTATAACGTATAACGTCTAACGTATAACGCATAACGTATAACGTATAACGTATAACGTATAACGTATAACGTATAACGTATAAAGTATAACGTATAGCGTATGACGTATAACGTATAACGTATAACGTATAACGTATAAAGAATAACGTATAACGTATAACGTATAACTTATCACGTATAACGTATAACGTATAACGTATAACGTATAACGTAGAACGTATAACGTATCAGGTATAACGTATTACGAATTACGTATAACGTATAACGTATAACGTATAACGTATAACGTATATCGTACAACGTATAACGTATAACGTATAACGTATAACGTATAACGTATAACGTATAACGCATAACGTATAACGTATAACGTATAACCTATGACGTATAACGTATAACGTATAACGTTTAACGTATAACGTATAACGTATAACGCATAACGTATAACGTATAACGTATAACCTATGACGTATAACGTATAACGTATAACGTATAACGTTTAACGTATAACGTATAACGTATAACGTATAACGTATAACGTATAACGTATAACGTATAACGTATAACGTATAACGTATAACGTATAACGTATAACGTATAACGTATAACGTATAACGTATAACGTATAACGTATAACGTATAACGTATAACGTATAACGTATAACGTATAACGTATAACGTATAACGTATGCCGTATAACGTATAACGTATAACGTATAACGTATCACGAATAACGTAATACGTATAACGTATAACGTATAACGTATAGCATGTAACGTATAACTTATCACGTATAACGTATAACGTATAACGTATAACGTATAACGTATAACGTATAACGTATAACGTATAACGTATAACGTATAACGTATAACGTATAACGTATAACGTATAACGTATAACGTATAACGTATAACGTATTACGTATAACGTATAACGTATAACGTATAACGTATAACGTATAACGTATAACGAATAACGTGTAACGTATAACGTGTAACGAATAACGTATAACGTATAACGTATAACGTATAACGTTTCACGTATAACGTATAACGTATAACGTATAACGTATAACGTATAACGTATAACGTATAACGTATAACGTATAACGTATAACGTATAACGTATAACGTATAACGTATAACGTATAACGTATAACGTATAACGTATAACGTATAACGTATAACGTATAACGTATAACGTATAACGTATAACGTATAACGTATAACGTATAACGTATAACGTATGACGTATAACGTATAACGTATGACGTATAACGTATAACGTATAACGTATGACGTATAACGTATAACGTACAACGTATAACGTATAACGTATAACGTATAACGTATAACGTATAACGTACAACGTATAACGTATAACGTATAACGTATAGCATGTAACGTATAACTTATCACGTATAACGTATAACGTATAACGTATAACTTATAACGTATAACGTATAAGGTATAACGTATAACGTATAACGTATAACGTCTAACGTATAACGCATAACGTATAACGTATAACGTATAACGTATAACGTATAACGTATAACGTATAACGTATAACGTATATCGTATAACGTATAACGTATAACGTATGACGTATAACGTATAACGTATAACGTATAACGGATAAAGAATAACGTATAACGTATAACGTATAACGTAGAACGTATAACGTATCAGGTATAACGAATTACGAATTACGTATAACGTATAACGTATAACGTATAACGTATAACGTATAACGTACAACGTATAACGTATAACGTATAACGTATAACGTATAACGTATAACGTATAACGTATAACGTCTAACGTATAACGCATAACGTATAACGTATAACGTATAACGTATAACGTATAACGTATAACGTATAAAGTATAACGTATAGCGTATGACGTATAACGTATAACGTATAACGTATAACGTATAAAGAATAACGTATAACGTATAACGTATATCTTATCACGTATAACGTATAACGTATAACGTATAACGTATAACGTATAACGTATAACGTAGAACGTATAACGTATCAGGTATAACGTATTACGAATTACGTATAACGTATAACGTATAACGTATAACGTATAACGTATATCGTACAACGTATAACGTATAACGTATAACGTATAACGTATAACGTATAACGTATAACGCATAACGTATAACGTATAACGTATAACCTATGACGTATAACGTATAACGTATAACGTTTAACGTATAACGTATAACGTATAACGTATAACGTATAACGTATAACGTATAACGTATAACGTATAACGTATAACGTATAACGTATAACGTATAACGTATGACGTATAACGTATAACGTATGACGTATAACGTATAACGTATAACGTATGACGTATAACGTATAACGTACAACGTATAACGTATAACGTATAACGTATAACGTATAACGTATAACGTACAACGTATAACGTATAACGTATAACGTATAGCATGTAACGTATAACTTATCACGTATAACGTATAACGTATAACGTATAACGTATAACGTATAACGTATAACGTATAACGTATAACGTATAACGTATAACGTATAACGTATAACGTATAACGTATAACGTCTAACGTATAACGCATAACGTATAACGTATAACGTATAACGTATAACGTATAACGTATAACGTATAACGTATAACGTATAACGTATGACGTATAACGTATAACGTATAACGTATAACGTATAAAGAATAACGTATAACGTATAACGTATAACGTATGACGTATAACGTATAACGTATAACGTATAAAGAATAACGTATAACGTATAACGTATAACTTATCACGTATTACGTATAACTTATAACGAATAACGTATAACGTATAACGTAGAACGTATAACGTATAACGTATCAGGTATAACGTATTACGAATTACGTATAACGTATAACGTATAACGTATAACGTATAACGTATAACGTATAACGTATAACGTATAACCAATAACGTATAACGTATAACGTGTAACGTATAACGTATAACGCATAACGTATAACGTATAACGTATAACCTATGACGTATAACGTATAACGTATAACGTATAACGTATAACGTATAACGTATAACGTAGAACGTATAACGTATCAGGTATAACGTATTACGAATTACGTATAACGTATAACGTATAACGCATAACGTATAACGTGTAACGTACAACGTATAACGTATAACGTACAACGTATAACGTATAACGTATAACGTATAACGTATAACGTATAACGTATATCGTATAACGTATAACGTATAACGTATGACGTATAACGTATGACGTATAACGTATAACGTATAACGTATAACGTATAACGTATAACGTATAACGTATGACGTGTAACGTATAACGTATAACGTATAACGTACAACGTATAGCATGTAACGTATAACTTATAACGTATAACGTACAACGTATAACGTATAACGTATAACGAACAACGTATAACGTATAACGTATAACGTATAGCATGTAACGTATAACGTATAACGTATAACGTATTACGTATAACGTATAACGTATAACGTATAACGTATAACGTATAACGTATAACGTATAACGTATAACGCATAACGTATAACGTATAACGAATAACGTATAACGTATAACGTATAACGTTTCACGTATAACGTATAACGTATAACGTTTCACGTATAACGTATAACGTATAACGTATAACGTATAACGTATAACGTATAACGTATAACGTATAACGTATAACGTATAGCGTATAACGTATAACGTATGACGTATAACGTATAACGTATAACGTATAACGTATAAAGAATAACGTATAACGTATAACGTATAACTTATCACGTATTGCGTATAACGTATAACGTATAACGTATAACGTATAACGTAGAACGTATAACGTATCAGGTATAACGTATTACGAATTACGTGTAACGTATAACGTAAAACGTATAACGAATAACGCATAACGTATAACGTATAACGTATATCGTATAACGTATAACGTATAACGTATGACGTATAACGTATGACGTATAACGTATAACGTATAACGTATAACGTATAACGTATAACGTATAACGTATAACGTATAACGTATGACGTATAACGTATAACGTATAACGTATAACGTATAAAGAATAACGTATAACGTATAACGTATAACGTATAACGTATAACGTATAACGTATAACGTATAACGTATAACGTATAACGAATAACGTATGACGTATAACGTATGACGTATAACGTATAACGTATAACGTATAACGTATAACGTATAACGTATAACGTATAACGTATAACGTATAACGTATAACGTATAACGTATAACGTATAACGTATAACGTATAACGTATAACGTATAACGTATAACGTATAACGTATAACGTATAATGTATAACGTATAACGTATATCGTATAACGTATAACGTATAACATATAACGTGTAACGTATAACGTATAACGTATAACGTACAACGTATAGCATGTAACGTATAACTTATAACGTATAACGTATAACGTATAACGTATAACGTATAACGTATAACGTATAACGTATAACGTATAACGTATAACGTATAACGTATAACGTATAACGTATGACGTATAACGTATAACGTATAACGTATAACGTATAAAGAATAACGTATAACGTATAACGTATAACTTATCACGTATAACGTATAAAGTATAACGCATAACGTATAACGTATAACGTATAACCTATGACGTATAACGTATAACGTATAACGTATAATGTATAACGCATAACGTATACCGTGTAACGTACAACGTATAACGTATAACGTACAACGTATAACGTATAACGTATAACGTATAACGTATAACGTATAACGTATAACGTATAGCGTATAACGTATAACGTATAGCGTATAACGTATAACGTATAACGTATAACGTATACCGTATAACGTATAACGTATAACGTATAACGTATAACGTATCACGAATAACGTAAAACGTATAATGCAAAACGTATAACGTATAACGTATAACGTACAACGTATAACGTATAACGTATAACGTACAACGTATAACGTATAACGTATAACGTATAGCATATAACGTATAACGTATAACGTATAACGTATAACGTATAACGTATAACGTATAACGTATAACGTATAACGTATAACGTATAACGTAGAACGTATAACGTATCAGGTATAACGTATTACGAATTACGTATAACGTATAACGTATAACGCATAACGTATAACGTGTAACGTACAACGTATAACGTATAACGTATAACGTATAACGTATAACGTATAACGTATAACGTATAACGTATAACGTATAACGCATAACGTATAACGTATAACGTATAACCTTTGACGCATAACGTATAACGTATAACGTATAACGTATAACGTATAACGTATAACGTATAACGTATAACGTATAACGTATAACGTATAACGTATAACGTATAACGTATAACGTATAACGTATAACGTATAACGTACAACGTATAACGTATAACGTATAACGTATAGCATGTAACGTATAACTTATCACGTATAACGTATAACGTATAACGTATAACGTATAACGTATAACGTATAACGTATAACGTGTAACGTATAACGTATAACGCATAACGTATAACGTATAACGTATAACCTATGACGTATAACGTATAACGTATAACGTATAACGTATAACGTATAACGTATAGCGTATAACGTATAACGTATAGCGTATAACGTATAACGTATAACGTATAACGTATACCGTATAACGTATAACGTATAACGTATAACGTATAACGTATCACGAATAACGTAAAACGTATAATGCAAAACGTATAACGTATAACGTATAACGTACAACGTATAACGTATAACGTATAACGTACAACGTATAACGTATAACGTATAACGTATAGCATATAACGTATAACGTATAACGTATAACGTATAACGTATAACGTATAACGTATAACGTATAACGTATAACGTATAACGTATAACGTATAACGTATAACGTAGAACGTATAACGTATCAGGTATAACGTATTACGAATTACGTATAACGTATAACGTATAACGCATAACGTATAACGTGTAACGTACAACGTATAACGTATAACGTATAACGTATAACGTATAACGTATAACGTATAACGTATAACGTATAACGTATAACGCATAACGTATAACGTATAACGTATAACCTTTGACGCATAACGTATAACGTATAACGTATAACGTATAACGTATAACGTATAACGTATAACGTATAACGTATAACGTATAACGTATAACGTATAACGTATAACGTATAACGTATAACGTATAACGAATAACGTATAACGTATAACGTATAACGTTTCACGTATAACGTATAACGTATAACGTATAACGTATAACGTATGATGTATAACGTATAACGTATAACGTATAACGTATAAAGAATAACGTATAACGTATAACGTATAACGTATAACGTATAACGTATAACGTATAACGAATAACGTATGACGTATAACGTATGACGTATAACGTATAACGTATAACGTATAACGTATAACGTATAACGTATAACGTACAACGTATAACGTATAACGTATAACGTATAGCATGTAACGTATAACTTATCACGTATAACGTATAACGTATAACGTATAACGTATAACGTATAACGTATAACGTATAACGTGTAACGTATAACGTATAACGCATAACGTATAACGTATAACGTATAACCTATGACGTATAACGTATAACGTATAACGTATAACGTATAACGTATAACGTATAACGTAGAACGTATAACGTATCAGGTATAACGTATTACGAATTACGTATAACGTATCAGGTTAACGTATTACGAATTACGTATAACGTATAATGTATAACGCATAACGTATAACGTGTAACGTACAACGTATAACGTATAACGTACAACGTATAACGTATAACGTATAACGTGTAACGTATAACGTATAACGTATATCGTATAACGTATAACGTATAACGTATGACGTATAACGTATGACGTATAACGTATAACGTATAACGTATAACGTATAACGTATAACGTATAACGTATAACGTATAACGTATAACGTATAACGTATAACGTAGAACGTATAACGTATCAGGTATAACGTATTACGAATTACGTATAACGTATAACGTATAACGCATAACGTATAACGTGTAACGTACAACGTATAACGTATAACGTATAACGTATAACGTATAACGTATAACGTATAACGTATAACGTATAACGTATAACGCATAACGTATAACGTATAACGTATAACCTTTGACGCATAACGTATAACGTATAACGTATAACGTATAACGTATAACGTATAACGTATAACGTATAACGTATAACGTATAACGTATAACGTATAACGTATAACGTATAACGTATAACGTATAACGTATAACGTACAACGTATAACGTATAACGTATAACGTATAGCATGTAACGTATAACTTATCACGTATAACGTATAACGTATAACGTATAACGTATAACGTATAACGTATAACGTATAACGTGTAACGTATAACGTATAA
Source organism: Ptiloglossa arizonensis (assembly GCF_051014685.1). Classification (NCBI taxonomy): domain Eukaryota; kingdom Metazoa; phylum Arthropoda; class Insecta; order Hymenoptera; family Colletidae; genus Ptiloglossa; species Ptiloglossa arizonensis. The sequence goes on along the minus strand of NW_027478450.1, from coordinate 160,004 downwards.
CGCATAACGTATAACGTATAACGTATAACCTATGACGTATAACGTATAACGTATAACGTATAACGTATAACGTATAACGTATAGCGTATAACGTATAACGTATAGCGTATAACGTATAACGTATAACGTATAACGTATACCGTATAACGTATAACGTATAACGTATAACGTATAACGTATCACGAATAACGTAAAACGTATAATGCAAAACGTATAACGTATAACGTATAACGTACAACGTATAACGTATAACGTATAACGTACAACGTATAACGTATAACGTATAACGTATAGCATATAACGTATAACGTATAACGTATAACGTATAACGTATAACGTATAACGTATAACGTATAACGTATAACGTATAACGTATAACGTATAACGTATAACGTAGAACGTATAACGTATCAGGTATAACGTATTACGAATTACGTATAACGTATAACGTATAACGCATAACGTATAACGTGTAACGTACAACGTATAACGTATAACGTATAACGTATAACGTATAACGTATAACGTATAACGTATAACGTATAACGTATAACGCATAACGTATAACGTATAACGTATAACCTTTGACGCATAACGTATAACGTATAACGTATAACGTATAACGTATAACGTATAACGTATAACGTATAACGTATAACGTATAACGTATAACGTATAACGTATAACGTATAACGTATAACGTATAACGAATAACGTATAACGTATAACGTATAACGTTTCACGTATAACGTATAACGTATAACGTATAACGTATAACGTATGATGTATAACGTATAACGTATAACGTATAACGTATAAAGAATAACGTATAACGTATAACGTATAACGTATAACGTATAACGTATAACGTATAACGAATAACGTATGACGTATAACGTATGACGTATAACGTATAACGTATAACGTATAACGTATAACGTATAACGTATAACGTACAACGTATAACGTATAACGTATAACGTATAGCATGTAACGTATAACTTATCACGTATAACGTATAACGTATAACGTATAACGTATAACGTATAACGTATAACGTATAACGTGTAACGTATAACGTATAACGCATAACGTATAACGTATAACGTATAACCTATGACGTATAACGTATAACGTATAACGTATAACGTATAACGTATAACGTATAACGTAGAACGTATAACGTATCAGGTATAACGTATTACGAATTACGTATAACGTATCAGGTTAACGTATTACGAATTACGTATAACGTATAATGTATAACGCATAACGTATAACGTGTAACGTACAACGTATAACGTATAACGTACAACGTATAACGTATAACGTATAACGTGTAACGTATAACGTATAACGTATATCGTATAACGTATAACGTATAACGTATGACGTATAACGTATGACGTATAACGTATAACGTATAACGTATAACGTATAACGTATAACGTATAACGTATGACGTATAACGTATAACGTATAACGTATAACGTACAACGTATAGCATGTAACGTATAACTTATAACGTATAACGTATAACGTATAACGTATAACGTATAACGTATAACGTATAACGTATAACGTATAACGTATAACGTATAACGTATAACGTATAACGTATAACGTATAACGTATAACGTATAACGTATAACGTATAACGCATAACGTATTACGTAGAACGTATAACGTATCAGGTATAACGCATTACGAATTACGTGTAACGTATAACGTAAAACGTATAACGAATAACGCATAACGTATAACGTATAACGTATGTCGTATAACGTATAACGTATAACGTATGACGTATAACGTATGACGTATAACGTATAACGTATAACGTATAACGTATAACGTATAACGTATAACGTATAACGTATAACGCATAACGTATAACGTAGAACGTATAACGTATCAGGTATAACGTATTACGAATTACGTGTAACGTATAACGTAAAACGTATAACGAATAACGTAAAACGTATAACGCAAAACGTATAACGTATAACGTGTAACGAAGAACGTATAACGAATATCGTAAAACGTATTACGTATTACATATTTCGTATAACGTATAACGTATAACGTAGAACGTATAACGTATCAGGTATAACGTATTACGAATTACGTGTAACGTATAACGTAAAACGTATAACGAATAACGCATAACGTATAACGTATAACGTATATCGTATAACGTATAACGTATAACGTATAACGTATAACGTATAACGTATAACGTATAACGTATAACGTATAACGTATAACGCATAACGTATAACGTAGAACGTATAACGTATCAGGTATAACGTATTACGAATTACGTGTAACGTGTAACGTAAAACGTATAACGAATAACGCATAACGTATAACGTATAACGTATGTCGTATAACGTATAACGTATAACGTATGACGTATAACGTATAACGTATGACGTATAACGTATAACGTATAACGTATAACGTATAACGTATAACGTATAACGTATGACGTATAACGTATAACGTATAACGTATAACGTATAAAGAATAACGTATAACGTATAACGTATAACGTATAACGTATAACGTATAACGAATAGCGTATGACGTATAACGTATGACGTATAACGTATAACGTATAACGTATAACGTATAACGTATAATGTATAACGTATAACGTATAACGTACAACGTATAACGTAGAACGTATAACGTATAACGTATAACGTATAACGTATAACGTATAACGTATAACGTATAACGTATAACGTATAACGTATAACGTATAACGTATAACGTATAACGTATAACGTATAACGTATAACGTATAACGTATAACGTATAACGTATAACGTATAACGTATGCCGTATAACGTATAACGTATAACGTATAACGTATCACGAATAACGTAATACGTATAACGCATAACGTATAACGTATAACGTGTAACGAAGAACGTATAACGAATTTCGTAAAACGTATTACGTATTACATATTTCGTATAACGTATAACATGTATCGTATAACTTATGACATATAACTTATATCGTATAACGTATAACGTATAACTTGTAACGAAAAACGTATAACGTATAACGTATAACGTATAACTTGTAACGAAAAACGTATAACGAATAACGTAAAACGTATGAAGCATTACATACTACGTATAACGTATAGCGTATAACGTATAACGTATAGCGTATAACGTATAACGTATAACGTATAACGTATACCGTATAACGTATAACGTATAACGTATAACGTATAACGTATCACGAATAACGTAAAACGTATAACGCAAAACGTATAACGTATAACGTGTAACGAAGAACGTATAACGAATATCGTAAAACGTATTACGTATTACATATTTCGTACAACGTATAACGTATAAAGTATAACGTATAACGTATAACGTATAACGTATAACGTATAACGTATGACGTATAACGTATAACGTATAACGTATAACGTATAAAGAATAACGTATAACGTATAACGTATAACGTATCACGTATAACGTATAACGTATAACGTATAACGTATAACGTATAACGTATACCGTATAACGTATAACGTATAACGTATAACGTATAACGTATCACGAATAACGTAAAACGTATAACGCAAAACGTATAACGTATAACGTGTAACGAAGAACGTATAACGAATATCGTAAAACGTATTACGTATTACATATTTCGTACAACGTATAACGTATAAAGTATAACGTATAACGTATAACGTATAACGTATAACGTATAACGTATAACGTATGACGTATAACGTATAACGTATAACGTATAACGTATAAAGAATAACGTATAACGTATAACATCTAACGTATAACGTGTAACGTATAACGTATAACGTATAACGTATAACGTATAACGTATAACGTATAACGTATAACGTATAACGTATGACGTATAACGTATAACGTATAACGTATAACGTATAAAGAATAACGTATAACGTATAACGTATAACGTATAACATATAACGTATAACGTATAACGTATAACGAATAACGTATGACGTATAACGAATGACGTATAACGTATAACGTATAACGTATGACGTATAACGTATAACATGTATCGTATAACTTATGACATATAACTTATATCGTATAACGTATAACGTATAACTTGTAACGAAAAACGTATAACGTATAACGTATAACGTATAACTTGTAACGAAAAACGTATAACGAATAACGTAAAACGTATGAAGCATTACATACTACGTATAACGTATAGCGTATAACGTATAACGTATAGCGTATAACGTATAACGTATAACGTATAACGTATACCGTATAACGTATAACGTATAACGTATAACGTATAACGTATCACGAATAACGTAAAACGTATAACGCAAAACGTATAACGTATAACGTGTAACGAAGAACGTATAACGAATATCGTAAAACGTATTACGTATTACATATTTCGTACAACGTATAACGTATAAAGTATAACGTATAACGTATAACGTATAACGTATAACGTATAACGTATGACGTATAACGTATAACGTATAACGTATAACGTATAAAGAATAACGTATAACGTATAACGTATAACGTATCACGTATAACGTATAACGTATAACGTATAACGTATAACGTATAACGTATACCGTACAACGTATAACGTATAACGTATAACGTATAACGTATCACGAATAACGTAAAACGTATAACGCAAAACGTATAACGTATAACGTGTAACGAAGAACGTATAACGAATATCGTAAAACGTATTACGTATTACATATTTCGTACAACGTATAACGTATAAAGTATAACGTATAACGTATAACGTATAACGTATAACGTATAACGTATAACGTATGACGTATAACGTATAACGTATAACGTATAACGTATAAAGAATAACGTATAACGTATAACATCTAACGTATAACGTGTAACGTATAACGTATAACGTATAACGTATAACGTATAACGTATAACGTATAACGTATAACGTATAACGTATGACGTATAACGTATAACGTATAACGTATAACGTATAAAGAATAACGTATAACGTATAACGTATAACGTATAACATATAACGTATAACGTATAACGTATAACGAATAACTTATGACGTATAACGAATGACGTATAACGTATAACGTATAACGTATGACGTATAACGTATAACGTACAACGTATAACGTATAACGTATAACGTATAACGTATAACGTACAACGTATAACGTATAACGTATAACGTATAGCATGTAACGTATAACGTATAACGTATAACGTATAACGTATAACGTATAACGTATGACGTATAACGTATAACGTATAACGTATAACGTATAAAGAATAACGTATAACGTATAACGTATAACGTATAACGTATAACGTATAACGTATAACGTATAACGAATAACGTATGACGTATAACGTATGACGTATAACGTATAACGTATAACGTACAACGTATAACGTATAACGTATAACGTACAACGTATAACGTATAACGTATAACGTATAGCATATAACGTATAACGTATAACGTATAACGTATAACGTATAACGTATAACGTATAACGTAGAACGTATAACGTATCAGGTATAACGTATTACGAATTACGTGTAACGTATAACGTAAAACGTATAACGAATAACGCATAACGTATAACGTATAACGTATATCGTATAACGTATAACGTATAACGTATGACGTATAACGTATGACGTATAACGTATAACGTATAACGTATAACGTATAACGTATAACGTATAACGTATAACGTATAACGTATGACGTATAACGTATAACGTATAACGTATAACGTATAAAGAATAACGTATAACGTATAACGTATAACGTATAACGTATAACGTATAACGTATAACGTATAACGTATAACGTATAACGAATAACGTATGACGTATAACGTATGACGTATAACGTATAACGTATAACGTATAACGTATAACGTATAACGTATAACGTATAACGTATAACGTATAACGTATAACGTATAACGTATAACGTATAACGTATAACGTATAACGTATAACGTATAACGTATAACGTATAACGTATAACGTATAATGTATAACGTATAACGTATATCGTATAACGTATAACGTATAACATATAACGTGTAACGTATAACGTATAACGTATAACGTACAACGTATAGCATGTAACGTATAACTTATAACGTATAACGTATAACGTATAACGTATAACGTATAACGTATAACGTATAACGTATAACGTATAACGTATAACGTATAACGTATAACGTATAACGTATGACGTATAACGTATAACGTATAACGTATAACGTATAAAGAATAACGTATAACGTATAACGTATAACTTATCACGTATAACGTATAAAGTATAACGCATAACGTATAACGTATAACGTATAACCTATGACGTATAACGTATAACGTATAACGTATAATGTATAACGCATAACGTATACCGTGTAACGTACAACGTATAACGTATAACGTACAACGTATAACGTATAACGTATAACGTATAACGTATAACGTATAACGTATAACGTATAGCGTATAACGTATAACGTATAGCGTATAACGTATAACGTATAACGTATAACGTATACCGTATAACGTATAACGTATAACGTATAACGTATAACGTATCACGAATAACGTAAAACGTATAATGCAAAACGTATAACGTATAACGTATAACGTACAACGTATAACGTATAACGTATAACGTACAACGTATAACGTATAACGTATAACGTATAGCATATAACGTATAACGTATAACGTATAACGTATAACGTATAACGTATAACGTATAACGTATAACGTATAACGTATAACGTATAACGTATAACGTATAACGTAGAACGTATAACGTATCAGGTATAACGTATTACGAATTACGTATAACGTATAACGTATAACGCATAACGTATAACGTGTAACGTACAACGTATAACGTATAACGTATAACGTATAACGTATAACGTATAACGTATAACGTATAACGTATAACGTATAACGCATAACGTATAACGTATAACGTATAACCTTTGACGCATAACGTATAACGTATAACGTATAACGTATAACGTATAACGTATAACGTATAACGTATAACGTATAACGTATAACGTATAACGTATAACGTATAACGTATAACGTATAACGTATAACGTATAACGTATAACGTATAACGTATAACGTACAACGTATAACGTATAACGTATAACGTATAGCATGTAACGTATAACTTATCACGTATAACGTATAACGTATAACGTATAACGTATAACGTATAACGTATAACGTATAACGTGTAACGTATAACGTATAACGCATAACGTATAACGTATAACGTATAACCTATGACGTATAACGTATAACGTATAACGTATAACGTATAACGTATAACGTATAGCGTATAACGTATAACGTATAGCGTATAACGTATAACGTATAACGTATAACGTATACCGTATAACGTATAACGTATAACGTATAACGTATAACGTATAACGTATCACGAATAACGTAAAACGTATAATGCAAAACGTATAACGTATAACGTATAACGTACAACGTATAACGTATAACGTATAACGTACAACGTATAACGTATAACGTATAACGTATAGCATATAACGTATAACGTATAACGTATAACGTATAACGTATAACGTATAACGTATAACGTATAACGTATAACGTATAACGTATAACGTATAACGTATAACGTAGAACGTATAACGTATCAGGTATAACGTATTACGAATTACGTATAACGTATAACGTATAACGCATAACGTATAACGTGTAACGTACAACGTATAACGTATAACGTATAACGTATAACGTATAACGTATAACGTATAACGTATAGCATGTAACGTATAACTTATCACGTATAACGTATAACGTATAACGTATAACGTATAACGTATAACGTATAACGTATAACGTATAACGTATAACGTATAACGTATAACGTATAACGTATAACGTATAACGTATAACGTATAACGTATAACGTATAACGTATAACGTATAACGAATAACGTATAACGTATAACGTATAACGTTTCACGTATAACGTATAACGTATAACGTATAACGTATAACGTATGATGTATAACGTATAACGTATAACGTATAACGTATAAAGAATAACGTATAACGTATAACGTATAACGTATAACGTATAACGTATAACGTATAACGAATAACGTATGACGTATAACGTATGACGTATAACGTATAACGTATAACGTATAACGTATAACGTATAACGTATAACGTACAACGTATAACGTATAACGTATAACGTATAGCATGTAACGTATAACTTATCACGTATAACGTATAACGTATAACGTATAACGTATAACGTATAACGTATAACGTATAACGTGTAACGTATAACGTATAACGCATAACGTATTACGTATAACGTATAACCTATGACGTATAACGTATAACGTATAACGTATAACGTATAACGTATAACGTATAACGTAGAACGTATAACGTATCAGGTATAACGTATTACGAATTACGTATAACGTATCAGGTTAACGTATTACGAATTACGTATAACGTATAATGTATAACGCATAACGTATAACGTGTAACGTACAACGTATAACGTATAACGTACAACGTATAACGTATAACGTATAACGTGTAACGTATAACGTATAACGTATATCGTATAACGTATAACGTATAACGTATGACGTATAACGTATGACGTATAACGTATAACGTATAACGTATAACGTATAACGTATAACGTATAACGTATGACGTATAACGTATAACGTATAACGTATAACGTACAACGTATAGCATGTAACGTATAACTTATAACGTATAACGTATAACGTATAACGTATAACGTATAACGTATAACGTATAACGTATAACGTATAACGTATAACGTATAACGTATAACGTATAACGTATAACGTATAACGTATAACGTATAACGTATAACGTATAACGCATAACGTATTACGTAGAACGTATAACGTATCAGGTATAACGCATTACGAATTACGTGTAACGTATAACGTAAAACGTATAACGAATAACGCATAACGTATAACGTATAACGTATGTCGTATAACGTATAACGTATAACGTATGACGTATAACGTATGACGTATAACGTATAACGTATAACGTATAACGTATAACGTATAACGTATAACGTATAACGTATAACGCATAACGTATAACGTAGAACGTATAACGTATCAGGTATAACGTATTACGAATTACGTGTAACGTATAACGTAAAACGTATAACGAATAACGTAAAACGTATAACGCAAAACGTATAACGTATAACGTGTAACGAAGAACGTATAACGAATATCGTAAAACGTATTACGTATTACATATTTCGTATAACGTATAACGTATAACGTAGAACGTATAACGTATCAGGTATAACGTATTACGAATTACGTGTAACGTATAACGTAAAACGTATAACGAATAACGCATAACGTATAACGTATAACGTATATCGTATAACGTATAACGTATAACGTATAACGTATAACGTATAACGTATAACGTATAACGTATAACGTATAACGTATAACGCATAACGTATAACGTAGAACGTATAACGTATCAGGTATAACGTATTACGAATTACGTGTAACGTGTAACGTAAAACGTATAACGAATAACGCATAACGTATAACGTATAACGTATGTCGTATAACGTATAACGTATAACGTATGACGTATAACGTATAACGTATGACGTATAACGTATAACGTATAACGTATAACGTATAACGTATAACGTATAACGTATGACGTATAACGTATAACGTATAACGTATAACGTATAAAGAATAACGTATAACGTATAACGTATAACGTATAACGTATAACGTATAACGAATAGCGTATGACGTATAACGTATGACGTATAACGTATAACGTATAACGTATAACGTATAACGTATAATGTATAACGTATAACGTATAACGTACAACGTATAACGTAGAACGTATAACGTATAACGTATAACGTATAACGTATAACGTATAACGTATAACGTATAACGTATAACGTATAACGTATAACGTATAACGTATAACGTATAACGTATAACGTATAACGTATAACGTATAACGTATAACGTATAACGTATAACGTATAACGTATGCCGTATAACGTATAACGTATAACGTATAACGTATCACGAATAACGTAATACGTATAACGCATAACGTATAACGTATAACGTGTAACGAAGAACGTATAACGAATTTCGTAAAACGTATTACGTATTACATATTTCGTATAACGTATAACATGTATCGTATAACTTATGACATATAACTTATATCGTATAACGTATAACGTATAACTTGTAACGAAAAACGTATAACGTATAACGTATAACGTATAACTTGTAACGAAAAACGTATAACGAATAACGTAAAACGTATGAAGCATTACATACTACGTATAACGTATAGCGTATAACGTATAACGTATAGCGTATAACGTATAACGTATAACGTATAACGTATACCGTATAACGTATAACGTATAACGTATAACGTATAACGTATCACGAATAACGTAAAACGTATAACGCAAAACGTATAACGTATAACGTGTAACGAAGAACGTATAACGAATATCGTAAAACGTATTACGTATTACATATTTCGTACAACGTATAACGTATAAAGTATAACGTATAACGTATAACGTATAACGTATAACGTATAACGTATGACGTATAACGTATAACGTATAACGTATAACGTATAAAGAATAACGTATAACGTATAACGTATAACGTATCACGTATAACGTATAACGTATAACGTATAACGTATAACGTATAACGTATACCGTATAACGTATAACGTATAACGTATAACGTATAACGTATCACGAATAACGTAAAACGTATAACGCAAAACGTATAACGTATAACGTGTAACGAAGAACGTATAACGAATATCGTAAAACGTATTACGTATTACATATTTCGTACAACGTATAACGTATAAAGTATAACGTATAACGTATAACGTATAACGTATAACGTATAACGTATAACGTATGACGTATAACGTATAACGTATAACGTATAACGTATAAAGAATAACGTATAACGTATAACATCTAACGTATAACGTGTAACGTATAACGTATAACGTATAACGTATAACGTATAACGTATAACGTATAACGTATAACGTATAACGTATGACGTATAACGTATAACGTATAACGTATAACGTATAAAGAATAACGTATAACGTATAACGTATAACGTATAACATATAACGTATAACGTATAACGTATAACGAATAACGTATGACGTATAACGAATGACGTATAACGTATAACGTATAACGTATGACGTATAACGTATAACATGTATCGTATAACTTATGACATATAACTTATATCGTATAACGTATAACGTATAACTTGTAACGAAAAACGTATAACGTATAACGTATAACGTATAACTTGTAACGAAAAACGTATAACGAATAACGTAAAACGTATGAAGCATTACATACTACGTATAACGTATAGCGTATAACGTATAACGTATAGCGTATAACGTATAACGTATAACGTATAACGTATACCGTATAACGTATAACGTATAACGTATAACGTATAACGTATAACGTATCACGAATAACGTAAAACGTATAACGCAAAACGTATAACGTATAACGTGTAACGAAGAACGTATAACGAATATCGTAAAACGTATTACGTATTACATATTTCGTACAACGTATAACGTATAAAGTATAACGTATAACGTATAACGTATAACGTATAACGTATAACGTATGACGTATAACGTATAACGTATAACGTATAACGTATAAAGAATAACGTATAACGTATAACGTATAACGTATCACGTATAACGTATAACGTATAACGTATAACGTATAACGTATAACGTATACCGTATAACGTATAACGTATAACGTATAACGTATAACGTATCACGAATAACGTAAAACGTATAACGCAAAACGTATAACGTATAACGTGTAACGAAGAACGTATAACGAATATCGTAAAACGTATTACGTATTACATATTTCGTACAACGTATAACGTATAAAGTATAACGTATAACGTATAACGTATAACGTATAACGTATAACGTATAACGTATGACGTATAACGTATAACGTATAACGTATAACGTATAAAGAATAACGTATAACGTATAACATCTAACGTATAACGTGTAACGTATAACGTATAACGTATAACGTATAACGTATAACGTATAACGTATAACGTATAACGTATAACGTATGACGTATAACGTATAACGTATAACGTATAACGTATAAAGAATAACGTATAACGTATAACGTATAACGTATAACATATAACGTATAACGTATAACGTATAACGAATAACGTATGACGTATAACGAATGACGTATAACGTATAACGTATAACGTATGACGTATAACGTATAACGTACAACGTATAACGTATAACGTATAACGTATAACGTATAACGTACAACGTATAACGTATAACGTATAACGTATAGCATGTAACGTATAACGTATAACGTATAACGTATAACGTATAACGTATAACGTATGACGTATAACGTATAACGTATAACGTATAACGTATAAAGAATAACGTATAACGTATAACGTATAACGTATAACGTATAACGTTTCACGTATAACGTTTCACGTGTAACGTATAACGTATAACGTATAACGTTTCACGTATAACGTATAACGTATAACGTATAACGTATAACGTATGACGTATAACGTATAACGTATAAAGTATAACGTATAAAGAATAACGTATAACGTATAACGTATAACGTATAACGTATAACGTATAACGTATAACGTATAACGTATAACGAATAACGTATGACGTATAACGTATAACGTATAACGTATAACGTATAACGTATAACGTATAACGTATAACGTATAACGTATAACGTATAACGTCTAACGTATAACGTATAACGTATAACGTATAACGTATAACGTATAACGTATAACGTATTACGTATAACGTATAACGTATAACGTATAACGTATAACGTATAACGTATAACGAATAACGTATAACGTATAACGTGTAACGAATAACGTATAACGTATAACGTATAACGTATAACGTATAACGTATAACGTATAACGTATAACGTATAACGTTTCACGTATAACGTATAACGTATAACGTATAACGTATAACGTATAACGTATAACGTATGACGTATAACGTATAACGTATAACGTATAACGTATAACGTATAACGTATAACGTATAACGTATAACGTATAACGTATAACGTATAACGTATAACGTATAACGTATAACGTATAACGTATAACGTATAACGTATAACGTATAACGTATAACGTATAACGTATAACGTATAACGTATAACGTATAACGTATAACGTATAACCTATAACGTATAACGTATAACGTATGACGTATAACGTATAACGTATAAAGTATAACGTATAAAGAATAACGTATAACGTATAACGTATAACGTATAACGTATAACGTATAACGTATAACGTATAACGTATAACGAATAACGTATGACGTATAACGTATAACGTATAACGTATAACGTATAACGTATAACGTATAACGTATAACGTATAACGAATAACGTATAACGTATAACGTGTAACGTTTCACGTATAACGTATAACGTATAACGTATAACGTATAACGTATAACGTATAACGTATAACGTACAACGTACAACGTATAACGTATAACGTATAACGTATAACGTATAACGTATAACGTATAACGTATAACGTATAACGTATAACGTATAACGTATAACGTATAACGTATAACGTATAACGTATAACGTATAACGTATAACGAATAACGTATAACGTATAACGTGTAACGTTTCACGTATAACGTATAACGTATAACGTATAACGTATAACGTATAACGTATAACGTATAACGTATAACGTATAACGTATAACGTATAACGTATAACGTATAACGTATAACGTATAACGTATAACGTATAACGTATAACGTATAACGTATAACGTATAACGTATAACGTATAACGTATAACGTATAACGTATAACCTATAACGTATAACGCATAACGTATAACGCATAACGTATAACGTATAACGTATGACGTATAACGTATAACGTATAAAGTATAACGTATAAAGAATAACGTATAACATATAACGTATAACGTATAACGTATAACGTATAACGTATAACGTATAACGTATAACGTATAACGTATAACGTATAACGTCTAACGTATAACGTATAACGTATAACGTATAACGTATAACGTATAACGTATAACGTTTCACGTATAACGTTTCACGTGTAACGTATAACGTATAACGTATAACGTTTCACGTATAACGTATAACGTATAACGTATAACGTATAACGTATAACGTATGACGTATAACGTATAACGTATAAAGTATAACGTATAAAGAATAACGTATAACGTATAACGTATAACGTATAACGTATAACGTATAACGTATAACGTATAACGTATAACGAATAACGTATGACGTATAACGTATAACGTATAACGTATAACGTATAACGTATAACGTATAACGTATAACGTATAACGTATAACGTATAACGTATAACGTCTAACGTATAACGTATAACGTATAACGTATAACGTATAACGTATAACGTATAACGTATTACGTATAACGTATAACGTATAACGTATAACGTATAACGTATAACGTATAACGAATAACGTATAACGTATAACGTGTAACGAATAACGTATAACGTATAACGTATAACGTATAACGTATAACGTATAACGTATAACGTATAACGTATAACGTTTCACGTATAACGTATAACGTATAACGTATAACGTATAACGTATAACGTATAACGTATGACGTATAACGTATAACGTATAACGTATAACGTATAACGTATAACGTATAACGTATAACGTATAACGTATAACGTATAACGTATAACGTATAACGTATAACGTATAACGTATAACGTATAACGTATAACGTATAACGTATAACGTATAACGTATAACGTATAACGTATAACGTATAACGTATAACGTATAACGTATAACGTATAACGTATAACGTATAACGTATAACGTATAACGTATAACGTATAACGTATAACGTATAACGTATAACGTATAACGTATAACGTATAACGTATAACGTATAACGTATAACGTATAACGTATAACGTATAACGTATAACGTCTAACGTATAACGTATAACGTATAATGTATAACGCATAACGTATAACGTATAACGTATAACGTATAACGTATAACGTATAACGTATAACGTATCACGTATAACGTATGACGTATAACGTATGACGTATAACGTATAACGTATAACGTATAACGTATAACGTATAACGTATAACGTATAACGTATAACGTATAACGTATAACGTATAACGTCTAACGTATAACGTATAACGTATAACGTATAACGTATAACGTATAACGTATAACGTATAACGTATAACGTATAACGTATAACGTATAACGTATAACGTATGACGTATAACGTATAACGTATAACGTATAACGTATAACGTATAACGTATAACGTATAAAGAATAACGTATAACGTATAACGTATAACTTATCACGTATAACGTATAACGTATAACGTATAACGTAGAACGTATAACGTAGAACGTATAACGTATCAGGTATAACGTATTACGAATTACGTATAACGTATAACGTATAACGTATAACGTATAACGTATAACGTATAACGTATAACGTATAACGTATAACGTATAACGTATAACGTATAACGTATAACGTATAACGTATAACGTATAACGTATAACGTATAACGTATAACGTATAACGTATAACGTATAACGTATAACGTATAACGTATAACGTATAACGTATAACGTATAACGTATAACGTATAACGTATGACGTCTAACGTATAACGTATAACGTATCAGGTATAACGTATTACGAATTACGTATAACGTATAACGTATAACGTATAACGTATAACGTATAACGTATAACGTATAACGTACAACGTATAACGTATAACGTATAACGTATAACGTATAACGTATAACGTATAACGTATAACGTATATCGTACAACGTATAACGTATAACGTATAACGTATAACGTATAACGTATAACGTATAACGTATAACGCATAAGGTATAACGTATAACGTATAACCTATGACGTATAACGTATAACGTATAACGTATAACGTATAACGTATAACGTATAACGTATAACGTATAACGTATAACGTATAACGTATAACGTATAACGTATAACGTATAACGTGTAACGTATAACGTATAACGTATAACGTATAGCATGTAACGTATAACGTATAACGTATAACGTATAACATATAACGTATAACGTATAACGTATAACGTATAACGTATAACGTATAACGTATAACGTATAACGTAGAACGTATAACCTATCAGGTATAACGTATTACGAATTACGTGTAACGTATAACGTAAAACGTATAACGAATAACGCATAACGTATAACGTATAACGTATATCGTATAACGTATAACGTATAACGTATGACGTATAACGTATGACGTATAACGTATAACGTATAACGTATAACGTATAACGTATAACGTATAACGTATAACGTATGACGTATAACGTATAACGTATAACGTATAACGTATAAAGAATAACGTATAACGTATAACGTATAACGTATAACGTATAACGTATAACGAATAACGTATGACGTAAAACGTTTGACGTATAACGTATAACGTATAACGTACAACGTATAACGTATAACGTATAACGTACAACGTATAACGTATAACGTATAACGTATAGCATGTAACGTATAACGTATAACGTATAACGTATAACGTATAACGTATAACGTATAACGTATAACGTATAACGTATAACGTATAACGTATAACGTATAACGTAGAACGTATAACGTATCAGGTATAACGTATTACGAATTACGTATAACGTATAACGTATAACGCATAACGTATAACGTGTAACGTACAACGTATAACGTATAACGTAGAACGTATAACGTATCAGGTATAACGTATTACGAATTACGTGTAACGTATAACGTAAAACGTATAACGAATAACGCATAACGTATAACGTATAACGTATATCGTATAACGTATAACGTACAACGTATAACGTATAACGTATAACGTATAGCATATAACGTATAACGTATAACGTATAACGTATAACGTATAACGTATAACGTATAACGTATAACGTATAACGTATAACGTATAACGTATAACGTAGTACGTATAACGTATCAGGTATAACGTATTACGAATTACGTATAACGTATAACGTATAACGCATAACGTATAACGTGTAACGTACAACGTATAACGTATAACGTATAACGTATAACGTATAACGTATAACGTATAACGTATAACGTATAACGTATAACGCATAACGTATAACGTATAACGTATAACCTTTGACGCATAACGTATAACGTATAACGTATAACGTATAACGTATAACGTATAACGTATAACGTATAACGTATAACGTATAACGTATAACGTATAACGTATAACGTATAACGAATAACGTATAACGTATAACGTATAACGTTTCACGTATAACGTATAACGTATAACGTATAACGTATAACGTATGATGTATAACGTATAACGTATAACGTATAACGTATAAAGAATAACGTATAACGTATAACGTATAACGTATAACGTATAACGTATAACGTATAACGAATAACGTATGACGTATAACGTATGACGTATAACGTATAACGTATAACGTATAACGTATAACGTATAACGTATAACGTACAACGTATAACGTATAACGTATAACGTATAGCATGTAACGTATAACTTATCACGTATAACGTATAACGTATAACGTATAACGTATAACGTATAACGTATAACGTATAACGTGTAACGTATAACGTATAACGCATAACGTATAACGTATAACGTATAACCTATGACGTATAACGTATAACGTATAACGTATAACGTATAACGTATAACGTATAACGTAGAACGTATAACGTATCAGGTATAACGTATTACGAATTACGTATAACGTATCAGGTATAACGTATTACGAATTACGTATAACGTATAATGTATAACGCATAACGTATAACGTGTAACGTACAACGTATAACGTATAACGTACAACGTATAACGTATAACGTATAACGTATAACGTATAACGTATAACGTATATCGTATAACGTATAACGTATAACGTATGACGTATAACGTATGACGTATAACGTATAACGTATAACGTATAACGTATAACGTATAACGTATAACGTATGACGTATAACGTATAACGTATAACGTATAACGTACAACGTATAGCATGTAACGTATAACTTATAACATATAACGTATAACGTATAACGTATAACGTATAACGTATAACGTATAACGTATAACGTATAACGTATAACGTATAACGTATAACGTATAACGTATAACGTATAACGTATAACGTATAACGTATAACGTATAACGTATAACGTATAACGTATAACGCATAACGTATAACGTAGAACGTATAACGTATCAGGTATAACGCATTACGAATTACGTGTAACGTATAACGTAAAACGTATAACGAATAACGCATAACGTATAACGTATAACGTATGTCGTATAACGTATAACGTATAACGTATGGCGTATAACGTATGACGTATAACGTATAACGTATAACGTATAACGTATAACGTATAACGTATAACGTATAACGTATAACGCATAACGTATAACGTAGAACGTATAACGTATCAGGTATAACGTATTACGAATTACGTGTAACGTATAACGTAAAACGTATAACGAATAACGTAAAACGTATAACGCAAAACGTATAACGTATAACGTGTAACGAAGAACGTATAACGAATATCGTAAAACGTATTACGTATTACATATTTCGTATAACGTATAACGTATAACGTAGAACGTATAACGTATCAGGTATAACGTATTACGAATTACGTGTAACGTATAACGTAAAACGTATAACGAATAACGCATAACGTATAACGTATAACGTATATCGTATAACGTATAACGTATAACGTATAACGTATAACGTATAACGTATAACGTATAACGTAGAACGTATAACGTATCAGGTTTAACGTATTACGAATTACGTGTAACGTGTAACGTAAAACGTATAACGAATAACGCATAACGTATAACGTATGCCGTATAACGTATAACGTATAACGTATAACGTATATCGTATAACGTATAACGTATAACGTATAACGTATAACGTATAACGTATAACGTATAACGTAGAACGTATAACGTAGAACGTATAACGTATTACGAATTACGTGTAACGTATAACGTATAGCATGTAACGTATAACGTATAACGTATAACGTATAACGTATAACGTATAACGTATAACGTATAACGTATAACGTATGCCGTATAACGTATAACGTATAACGTATAACGTATCACGAGTAACGTAATACGTATAACGCATAACGTATAACGTATAACGTGTAACGAAGAACGTATAACGAATACCGTAAAACGTATTACGTATTACATATTTCGTATAACGTATAACATGTATCGTATAACTTATGACATATAACTTATAACGTATAACGTATAACGTATAACTTGTAACGAAAAACGTATAACGAATAACGTAAAACGTATGAAGCATTGCATATTACGTATAACGTATAGCGTATAACATATAACGTATAGCGTATAACGTATAACGTATAACGTATAACGTATACCGTATAACGTATAACGTATAACGTATAACGTATAACGTATCACGAATAACGTAAAACGTATAACGCAAAACGTATAACGTATAACGTGTAACGAAGAACGTATAACGAATATCGTAAAACGTATTACGTATTACATATTTCGTATAACGTATAACGTATAAAGTATAACGTATAACGTATAACGTATAACGTATAACGTATGACGTATAACGTATAACGTATAACGTATAACGTATAAAGAATAACGTATAACGTATAACGTATAACGTATAACGTATAACGTATAACGTATAACGTATAACGAATAACGTATGACGTATAACGTATGACGTATATCGTATAACGTATAACGTATAACGTATAACGTATAACGTACAACGTATAACGTATAACGTATAACGTATAGCATGTAACGTATAACTTATCACGTATAACGTATAACGTATAACGTATAACGTATAACGTATAACATATAACGTATAACGAATAACGTATGACGTATAACGTATGACGTACAACGTATAACGTATAACGTATGACGTATAACGTATAACGTACAACGTATAACGTATAACGTATAACGTATAACGTATAACGTATAACGTACAACGTATAACGTATAACGTATAACGTATAGCATGTAACGTATAACTTATCACGTATAACGTATAACGTATAACGTATAACGTATAACGTATAACGTATAACGTATAACGTATAACGTATAACGTCTAACGTATAACGCATAACGTATAACGTATAACGTATAACGTATAACGTATAACGTATAAAGAATAACGTATAACGTATAACGTATAACGTACAACGTATAACGTATAACGAATAACGTATGACGTATAACGTATGACGTATAACGTATAACGTATAACTTATAACGTATAACGTATAACGTACAACGTATAACGTATAACGTATAACGTATAGCATGTAACGTATGACTTATTACGTATAACGTATAACGTATAACGTATAACGTATAACGTATAACGTATAACGTATAACGAATAACGTATAACGTATAACGTGTAACGTTTCACGTATAACGTATAACGTATAACGTATAACGTATAACGTATAACGTATAACGTATAACGTATAACGTATAACGTATAACGTATAACGTATAACGTATAACGTATAACGTATAACGTATAACGTATAACGTATAACGTATAACGTATAACGTATAACGTATAACGTATAACGTATAACCTATAACGTATAACGCATAACGTATAACGCATAACGTATAACGTATAACGTATGACGTATAACGTATAACGTATAAAGTATAACGTATAAAGAATAACGTATAACATATAACGTATAACGTATAACGTATAACGTATAACGTATAACGTATAACGTATAACGTATAACGTATAACGTATAACGTCTAACGTATAACGTATAACGTATAACGTATAACGTATAACGTATAACGTATAACGTTTCACGTATAACGTTTCACGTGTAACGTATAACGTATAACGTATAACGTTTCACGTATAACGTATAACGTATAACGTATAACGTATAACGTATGACGTATAACGTATAACGTATAAAGTATAACGTATAAAGAATAACGTATAACGTATAACGTATAACGTATAACGTATAACGTATAACGTATAACGTATAACGAATAACGTATGACGTATAACGTATAACGTATAACGTATAACGTATAACGTATAACGTATAACGTATAACGTATAACGTATAACGTATAACGTATAACGTCTAACGTATAACGTATAACGTATAACGTATAACGTATAACGTATAACGTATAACGTATTACGTATAACGTATAACGTATAACGTATAACGTATAACGTATAACGTATAACGAATAACGTATAACGTATAACGTGTAACGAATAACGTATAACGTATAACGTATAACGTATAACGTATAACGTATAACGTATAACGTATAACGTATAACGTTTCACGTATAACGTATAACGTATAACGTATAACGTATAACGTATAACGTATAACGTATGACGTATAACGTATAACGTATAACGTATAACGTATAACGTATAACGTATAACGTATAACGTATAACGTATAACGTATAACGTATAACGTATAACGTATAACGTATAACGTATAACGTATAACGTATAACGTATAACGTATAACGTATAACGTATAACGTATAACGTATAACGTATAACGTATAACGTATAACGTATAACGTATAACGTATAACGTATAACGTATAACGTATAACGTATAACGTATAACGTATAACGTATAACGTATAACGTATAACGTATAACGTATAACGTATAACGTATAACGTATAACGTATAACGTCTAACGTATAACGTATAACGTATAATGTATAACGCATAACGTATAACGTATAACGTATAACGTATAACGTATAACGTATAACGTATAACGTATAACGTATAACGTATAACGTATGACGTATAACGTATGACGTATAACGTATAACGTATAACGTATAACGTATAACGTATAACGTATAACGTATAACGTATAACGTATAACGTATAACGTATAACGTCTAACGTATAACGTATAACGTATAACGTATAACGTATAACGTATAACGTATAACGTATAACGTATAACGTATAACGTATAACGTATAACGTATGACGTATAACGTATAACGTATAACGTATAACGTATAACGTATAACGTATAAAGAATAACGTATAACGTATAACGTATAACTTATCACGTATAACGTATAACGTATAACGTATAACGTAGAACGTATAACGTAGAACGTATAACGTATCAGGTATAACGTATTACGAATTACGTATAACGTATAACGTATAACGTATAACGTATAACGTATAACGTATAACGTATAACGTACAACGTATAACGTATAACGTATAACGTATAACGTATAACGTATAACGTATAACGTATAACGTATAACGTATAACGTATAACGTATAACGTATAACGTATAACGTATAACGTATAACGTATAACGTATAACGTATAACGTATAACGTATAACGTATAACGTATAACGTATAACGTATAACGTATAACGTATAACGTATAACGTATAACGTATAACGTATAACGTATAACGTATAACGTATGACGTCTAACGTATAACGTATAACGTATAATGTATAACGCATAACGTATAACGTATAACGTATAACGTATAACGTATAACGTATGACGTATAACGTATAACGTATAACGTATGACGTATAACGTATGACGTATAACGTATAACGTATAACGTATATCGTACAACGTATAACCTATAACGTATAACGTATAACGTATAACGTATAACGTATAACGTATAACGTGTAACGTATAACGTATAACGTATAACGTACAACGTATAACGTATAACGTATAACGTATAACGTATAACGTATAACGTATAACTTATCACGTATAACGTATAACGTATAACGTATAACGTAGAACGTATAACGTAGAACGTATAACGTATCAGGTATAACGTATTACGAATTACGTATAACGTATAACGTATAACGTATAACGTATAACGTATAACGTATAACGTATAACGTATAACGTATAACGTATAACGTATAACGTATAACGTATAACGTATAACGTATAACGTATAACGTCTAACGTCTAACGTATAACGTATAACGTATAACGTATAACGTATAACGTATAACGTATAACGTATAACGTATAACGTATAACGTATAACGTATAACGTATGACGTATAACGTATAACGTATAACGTATAACGTATAACGTATAACGTATAACGTATAAAGAATAACGTATAACGTATAACGTATAACTTATCACGTATAACGTATAACGTATAACGTATAACGTAGAACGTATAACGTAGATCGTATAACGTATCAGGTATAACGTATTACGAATTACGTATAACGTATAACGTATAACGTATAACGTATAACGTATAACGTATAACGTATAACGTATAACGTATAACGTATAACGTATAACGTATAACGTATAACGTATAACGTATAACGTATAACGTATAACGTATAACGTATAACGTATAACGTATAACGTATAACGTATAACGTATAACGTATAACGTATAACGTATAACGTATAACGTATAACGTATAACGTATGACGTCTAACGTATAACGTATAACGTATCAGGTATAACGTATTACGAATTACGTATAACGTATAACGTATAACGTATAACGTATAACGTATAACGTATAACGTATAACGTACAACGTATAACGTATAACGTATAACGTATAACGTATAACGTATAACGTATAACGTATAACGTATATCGTACAACGTATAACGTATAACGTATAACGTATAACGTATAACGTATAACGTATAACGTATAACGCATAAGGTATAACGTATAACGTATAACCTATGACGTATAACGTATAACGTATAACGTATAACGTATAACGTATAACGTATAACGTATAACGTATAACGTATAACGTATAACGTATAACGTATAACGTATAACGTATAACGTATAACGTGTAACGTATAACGTATAACGTATAACGTATAGCATGTAACGTATAACGTATAACGTATAACGTATAACATATAACGTATAACGTATAACGTATAACGTATAACGTATAACGTATAACGTATAACGTATAACGTAGAACGTATAACCTATCATGTATAACGTATTACGAATTACGTGTAACGTATAACGTAAAACGTATAACGAATAACGCATAACGTATAACGTATAACGTATATCGTATAACGTATAACGTATAACGTATGACGTATAACGTATGACGTATAACGTATAACGTATAACGTATAACGTATAACGTATAACGTATAACGTATAACGTATGACGTATAACGTATAACGTATAACGTATAACGTATAAAGAATAACGTATAACGTATAACGTATAACGTATAACGTATAACGTATAACGAATAACGTATGACGTAAAACGTTTGACGTATAACGTATAACGTATAACGTACAACGTATAACGTATAACGTATAACGTACAACGTATAACGTATAACGTATAACGTATAGCATGTAACGTATAACGTATAACGTATAACGTATAACGTATAACGTATAACGTATAACGTATAACGTATAACGTATAACGTATAACGTATAACGTATAACGTATAACGTAGAACGTATAACGTATCAGGTATAACGTATTACGAATTACGTATAACGTATAACGTATAACGCATAACGTATAACGTGTAACGTACAACGTATAACGTATAACGTAGAACGTATAACGTATCAGGTATAACGTATTACGAATTACGTGTAACGTATAACGTAAAACGTATAACGAATAACGCATAACGTATAACGTATAACGTATATCGTATAACGTATAACGTACAACGTATAACGTATAACGTATAACGTATAGCATATAACGTATAACGTATAACGTATAACGTATAACGTATAACGTATAACGTATAACGTATAACGTATAACGTATAACGTATAACGTATAACGTAGTACGTATAACGTATCAGGTATAACGTATTACGAATTACGTATAACGTATAACGTATAACGCATAACGTATAACGTGTAACGTACAACGTATAACGTATAACGTGTAACGTATAACGTATAACGTATAACGTATAACGTATAACGTATAACGTATAACGCATAACGTATAACGTATAACGTATAACCTTTGACGCATAACGTATAACGTATAACGTATAACGTATAACGTATAACGTATAACGTATAACGTATAACGTATAACGTATAACGTATAACGTATAACGTATAACGTATAACGAATAACGTATAACGTATAACGTATAACGTTTCACGTATAACGTATAACGTATAACGTATAACGTATAACGTATGATGTATAACGTATAACGTATAACGTATAACGTATAAAGAATAACGTATAACGTATAACGTATAACGTATAACGTATAACGTATAACGTATAACGAATAACGTATGACGTATAACGTATGACGTATAACGTATAACGTATAACGTATAACGTATAACGTATAACGTATAACGTACAACGTATAACGTATAACGTATAACGTATAGCATGTAACGTATAACTTATCACGTATAACGTATAACGTATAACGTATAACGTATAACGTATAACGTATAACGTATAACGTGTAACGTATAACGTATAACGCATAACGTATAACGTATAACGTATAACCTATGACGTATAACGTATAACGTATAACGTATAACGTATAACGTATAACGTATAACGTAGAACGTATAACGTATCAGGTATAACGTATTACGAATTACGTATAACGTATCAGGTATAACGTATTACGAATTACGTATAACGTATAATGTATAACGCATAACGTATAACGTGTAACGTACAACGTATAACGTATAACGTACAACGTATAACGTATAACGTATAACGTATAACGTATAACGTATAACGTATATCGTATAACGTATAACGTATAACGTATGACGTATAACGTATGACGTATAACGTATAACGTATAACGTATAACGTATAACGTATAACGTATAACGTATGACGTATAACGTATAACGTATAACGTATAACGTACAACGTATAGCATGTAACGTATAACTTATAACGTATAACGTATAACGTATAACGTATAACGTATAACGTATAACGTATAACGTATAACGTATAACGTATAACGTATAACGTATAACGTATAACGTATAACGTATAACGTATAACGTATAACGTATAACGTATAACGTATAACGTATAACGTATAACGCATAACGTATAACGTAGAACGTATAACGTATCAGGTATAACGCATTACGAATTACGTGTAACGTATAACGTAAAACGTATAACGAATAACGCATAACGTATAACGTATAACGTATGTCGTATAACGTATAACGTATAACGTATGACGTATAACGTATGACGTATAACGTATAACGTATAACGTATAACGTATAACGTATAACGTATAACGTATAACGTATAACGCATAACGTATAACGTAGAACGTATAACGTATCAGGTATAACGTATTACGAATTACGTGTAACGTATAACGTAAAACGTATAACGAATAACGTAAAACGTATAACGCAAAACGTATAACGTATAACGTGTAACGAAGAACGTATAACGAATATCGTAAAACGTATTACGTATTACATATTTCGTATAACGTATAACGTATAACGTAGAACGTATAACGTATCAGGTATAACGTATTACGAATTACGTGTAACGTATAACGTAAAACGTATAACGAATAACGCATAACGTATAACGTATAACGTATATCGTATAACGTATAACGTATAACGTATAACGTATAACGTATAACGTATAACGTATAACGTAGAACGTATAACGTATCAGGTATAACGTATTACGAATTACGTGTAACGTGTAACGTAAAACGTATAACGAATAACGCATAACGTATAACGTATGCCGTATAACGTATAACGTATAACGTATAACGTATATCGTATAACGTATAACGTATAACGTATAACGTATAACGTATAACGTATAACGTATAACGTAGAACGTATAACGTAGAACGTATAACGTATTACGAATTACGTGTAACGTATAACGTATAGCATGTAACGTATAACGTATAACGTATAACGTATAACATATAACGTATAACGTATAACGTATAACGTATAACGTATAACGTATAACGTATAACGTATAACGTATGCCGTATAACGTATAACGTATAACGTATAACGTATCACGAGTAACGTAATACGTATAACGCATAACGTATAACGTATAACGTGTAACGAAGAACGTATAACGAATACCGTAAAACGTATTACGTATTACATATTTCGTATAACGTATAACATGTATCGTATAACTTATGACATATAACTTATAACGTATAACGTATAACGTATAACTTGTAACGAAAAACGTATAACGAATAACGTAAAACGTATGAAGCATTGCATATTACGTATAACGTATAGCGTATAACATATAACGTATAGCGTATAACGTATAACGTATAACGTATAACGTATACCGTATAACGTATAACGTATAACGTATAACGTATAACGTATCACGAATAACGTAAAACGTATAACGCAAAACGTATAACGTATAACGTGTAACGAAGAACGTATAACGAATATCGTAAAACGTATTACGTATTACATATTTCGTATAACGTATAACGTATAAAGTATAACGTATAACGTATAACGTATAAAGTATAACGTATGACGTATAACGTATAACGTATAACGTATAACGTATAAAGAATAACGTATAACGTATAACGTATAACGTATAACGTATAACGTATAACGTATAACGTATAACGAATAACGTATGACGTATAACGTATGACGTATATCGTATAACGTATAACGTATAACGTATAACGTATAACGTACAACGTATAACGTATAACGTATAACGTATAGCATGTAACGTATAACTTATCACGTATAACGTATAACGTATAACGTATAACGTATAACGTATAACATATAACGTATAACGAATAACGTATGACGTATAACGTATGACGTATAACGTATAACGTATAACGTATGACGTATAACGTATAACGTACAACGTATAACGTATAACGTATAACGTATAACGTATAACGTATAACGTACAACGTATAACGTATAACGTATAACGTATAGCATGTAACGTATAACTTATCACGTATAACGTATAACGTATAACGTATAACGTATAACGTATAACGTATAACGTATAACGTATAACGTATAACGTCTAACGTATAACGCATAACGTATAACGTATAACGTATAACGTATAACGTA
Organism: Ptiloglossa arizonensis; assembly: GCF_051014685.1. Classification (NCBI taxonomy): domain Eukaryota; kingdom Metazoa; phylum Arthropoda; class Insecta; order Hymenoptera; family Colletidae; genus Ptiloglossa; species Ptiloglossa arizonensis. The sequence continues at coordinate 131,239 of NW_027478450.1, read as the reverse complement.
TAACGTATAAAGAATAACGTATAACGTATAACGTATAACGTACAACGTATAACGTATAACGAATAACGTATGACGTATAACGTATGACGTATAACGTATAACGTATAACTTATAACGTATAACGTATAACGTACAACGTATAACGTATAACGTATAACGTATAGCATGTAACGTATGACTTATTACGTATAACGTATAACGTATAACGTATAACGTATAACGTATAACGTATAACGTATAACGAATAACGTATAACGTATAACGTGTAACGTTTCACGTATAACGTATAACGTATAACGTATAACGTATAACGTATAACGTATAACGTATAACGTATAACGTATAACGTATAACGTATAACGTATAACGTATAACGTATAACGTATAACGTATAACGTATAACGTATAACGTATAACGTATAACGTATAACGTATAACGTATAACCTATAACGTATAACGCATAACGTATAACGCATAACGTATAACGTATAACGTATGACGTATAACGTATAACGTATAAAGTATAACGTATAAAGAATAACGTATAACATATAACGTATAACGTATAACGTATAACGTATAACGTATAACGTATAACGTATAACGTATAACGTATAACGTATAACGTCTAACGTATAACGTATAACGTATAACGTATAACGTATAACGTATAACGTATAACGTTTCACGTATAACGTTTCACGTGTAACGTATAACGTATAACGTATAACGTTTCACGTATAACGTATAACGTATAACGTATAACGTATAACGTATGACGTATAACGTATAACGTATAAAGTATAACGTATAAAGAATAACGTATAACGTATAACGTATAACGTATAACGTATAACGTATAACGTATAACGTATAACGTATAACGTATAACGAATAACGTATGACGTATAACGTATAACGTATAACGTATAACGTATAACGTATAACGTATAACGTATAACGTATAACGTATAACGTATAACGTATAACGTCTAACGTATAACGTATAACGTATAACGTATAACGTATAACGTATAACGTATAACGTATTACGTATAACGTATAACGTATAACGTATAACGTATAACGTATAACGTATAACGAATAACGTATAACGTATAACGTGTAACGAATAACGTATAACGTATAACGTATAACGTATAACGTATAACGTATAACGTATAACGTATAACGTATAACGTATAACGTTTCACGTATAACGTATAACGTATAACGTATAACGTATAACGTATAACGTATAACGTATGACGTATAACGTATAACGTATAACGTATAACGTATAACGTATAACGTATAACGTATAACGTATAATGTATAACGTATAACGTATAACGTATAACGTATAACGTATAACGTATAACGTATAACGTATAACGTATAACGTATAACGTATAACGTATAACGTATAACGTATAACGTATAACGTATAACGTATAACGTATAACGTATAACGTATAACGTATAACGTATAACGTATAACGTATAACGTATAACGTATAACGTATAACGTATAACGTATAACGTATAACGTATAACGTATAACGTATAACGTATAACGTATAACGTATAACGTCTAACGTATAACGTATAACGTATAATGTATAACGCATAACGTATAACGTATAACGTATAACGTATAACGTATAACGTATAACGTATAACGTATAACGTATAACGTATGACGTATAACGTATGACGTATAACGTATAACGTATAACGTATAACGTATAACGTATAACGTATAACGTATAACGTATAACGTATAACGTATAACGTATAACGTCTAACGTATAACGTATAACGTATAACGTATAACGTATAACGTATAACGTATAACGTATAACGTATAACGTATAACGTATAACGTATAACGTATGACGTATAACGTATAACGTATAACGTATAACGTATAACGTATAACGTATAAAGAATAACGTATAACGTATAACGTATAACTTATCACGTATAACGTATAACGTATAACGTATAACGTAGAACGTATAACGTAGAACGTATAACGTATCAGGTATAACGTATTACGAATTACGTATAACGTATAACGTATAACGTATAACGTATAACGTATAACGTATAACGTATAACGTACAACGTATAACGTATAACGTATAACGTATAACGTATAACGTATAACGTATAACGTATAACGTATAACGTATAACGTATAACGTATAACGTATAACGTATAACGTATAACGTATAACGTATAACGTATAACGTATAACGTATAACGTATAACGTATAACGTATAACGTATAACGTATAACGTATAACGTATAACGTATAACGTATAACGTATAACGTATAACGTATAACGTATAACGTATGACGTCTAACGTATAACGTATAACGTATAATGTATAACGCATAACGTATAACGTATAACGTATAACGTATAACGTATAACGTATGACGTATAACGTATAACGTATAACGTATGACGTATAACGTATGACGTATAACGTATAACGTATAACGTATATCGTACAACGTATAACCTATAACGTATAACGTATAACGTATAACGTATAACGTATAACGTATAACGTGTAACGTATAACGTATAACGTATAACGTACAACGTATAACGTATAACGTATAACGTATAACGTATAACGTATAACGTATAACTTATCACGTATAACGTATAACGTATAACGTATAACGTAGAACGTATAACGTAGAACGTATAACGTATAACGTATAACGTATAACGTATAACGTATAACGTATAACGTATAACGTATAACGTATAACGTATAACGTATAACGTATAACGTATAACGTATAACGTATAACGTATAACGTATAACGTATAACGTAGAACGTATAACGTATCAGGTATAACGTATTACGAATTACGTATAACGTATAACGTATAACGCATAACGTATAACGTGTAACGTACAACGTATAACGTATAACGTAGAACGTATAACGTATCAGGTATAACGTATTACGAATTACGTGTAACGTATAACGTAAAACGTATAACGAATAACGCATAACGTATAACGTATAACGTATATCGTATAACGTATAACGTATAACGTATGACGTATAACGTATGACGTATAACGTATAACGTATAACGTATAACGTATAAAGTATAACGTATAACGTATAACGTATGACGTATAACGTATAACGTATAACGTATAACGTATAAAGAATAACGTATAGCGTATAACGTATAACGTATAACGTATAACGTATAACGAATAACGTATGACGTATAACGTATGACGTATAACGTATAACGTATAACGTATAACGAATAACGTATGACGTAAAACGTTTGACGTATAACGTATAACGTATAACGTACAACGTATAACGTATAACGTATAACGTACAACGTATAACGTATAACGTATAACGTATAGCATGTAACGTATAACGTATAACGTATAACGTATAACGTATAACGTATAACGTATAACGTATAACGTATAACGTATAACGTATAACGTATAACGTATAACGTATAACGTATAACGTAGAACGTATAACGTATCAGGTATAACGTATTACGAATTACGTATAACGTATAACGTATAACGCATAACGTATAACGTGTAACGTACAACGTATAACGTATAACGTAGAACGTATAACGTATCAGGTATAACGTATTACGAATTACGTGTAACGTATAACGTAAAACGTATAACGAATAACGCATATTGTATAACGTATAACGTATATCGTATAACGTATAACGTATAACGTATGACGTATAACGTATGACGTATAACGTATAACGTATAACGTATAAAGTATAACGTATAACGTATAACGTATGACGTATAACGTATAACGTCTAACGTATAACGTATAAAGAATAACGTATAGCGTATAACGTATAACGTATAACGTATAACGTATAACGAATAACGTATGACGTATAACGTATGACGTATAACGTATAACGTATAACGTACAACGTATAACGTATAACGTATAACGTACAACGTATAACGTATAACGTATAACGTATAGCATGTAACGTATAACGTATAACGTATAACGTATAACGTATAACGTATAACGTATGACGTATAACGTATAACGTATAACGTATAACGTATAACGCATAAGGTATAACGTATAACGTATAACCTATGACGTATAACGTATAACGTATAACGTATAACGTATAACGTATAACGTATAACGTATAACGTATAACGTATAACGTATAACGTATAACGTATAACGTATAACGTACAACGTATAACGTATAACGTACAACGTATAACGTATAACGTATAACGTATAACGTATAACGTATAACGTATATCGTATAACGTATAACGTATAACGTTTGACGTATAACGTATGACGTATAACGTATAACGTATCAGGTATAACGTATTACGAATTACGTATAACGTATAACGTATAACGTATAACGTATAACGTATAACGTATAACGTATAACGTATAACGTATAACCAATAACGTATAACGTATAACGTGTAACGTATAACGTATAACGCATAACGTATAACGTATAACGTATAACCTATGACGTATAACGTATAACGTACAACGTATAACGTATAACGTATAACGAACAACGTATAACGTATAACGTATAACGTATAGCATGTAACGTATAACGTATAACGTATAACGTATTACGTATAACGTATAACGTATAACGTATAACGTATAACGTATAACGTATAACGTATAACGTATAACGCATAACGTATAACGTATAACGAATAACGTATAACGTATAACGTATAACGTTTCACGTATAACGTATAACGTATAACGTATAACGTATAACGTATAACGTATAACGTATAACGTATAACGTATAACGTATAACGTATAACGTATAACGTATAACGTATGACGTATAACGTATAACGTATAACGTATAACGTATAAAGAATAACGTATAACGTATAACGTATAACTTATCACGTATTACGTATAACGTATAACGTATAACGTATAACGTATAACGTAGAACGTATAACGTATCAGGTATAACGTATTACGAATTACGTGTAACGTATAACGTAAAACGTATAACGAATAACGCATAACGTATAACGTATAACGTATATCGTATAACGTATAACGTATAACGTATAACGTATAACGTATAACGTATAACGTATAACGTATAACGTATAACGTATGACGTATAACGTATAACGTATAACGTATAACGTATAAAGAATAACGTATAACGTATAACGTATAACTTATCACGTATTACGTATAACGTATAACGTATAACGTATAACGTATAACGTAGAACGTATAACGTATCAGGTATAACGTATTACGAATTACGTGTAACGTATAACGTAAAACGTATAACGAATAACGCATAACGTATAACGTATAACGTATATCGTATAACGTATAACGTATAACGTATGACGTATAACGTATGACGTATAACGTATAACGTATAACGTATAACGTATAACGTATAACGTATAACGTATAACGTATGACGTATAACGTATAACGTATAACGTATAACGTATAAAGAATAACGTATAACGTATAACGTATAACGTATAACGTATAACGTATAACGTATAACGTATAACGAATAACGTATGACGTATAACGTATGACGTATAACGTATAACGTATAACGTATAACGTATAACGTATAACGTATAACGTATAACGTATAACGTATAACGTATAACGTATAACGTATAACGTATAACGTATAACGTATAACTTATCACGTATAACGTATAAAGTATAACGCATAACGTATAACGTATAACGTATAACCTATGACGTATAACGTATAACGTATAACGTATAACGTATAACGTATAACGTATAACGTATAACGTATAACGTATAACGTATAACGTATAACGTATAACGTATAATGTATAACGTATAACGTATATCGTATAACGTATAACGTATAACATATAACGTGTGACGTATAACGTATAACGTATAACGTACAACGTATAGCATGTAACGTATAACTTATAACGTATAACGTATAACGTATAACGTATAACGTATAACGTATAACGTATAACGTATAACGTATAACGTATAACGTATAACGTATAACGTATAACGTATAACGTATAACGTATGACGTATAACGTATAACGTATAACGTATAACGTATAAAGAATAACGTATAACGTATAACGTATAACTTATCACGTATAACGTATAAAGTATAACGCATAACGTATAACGTATAACGTATAACCTATGACGTGTAACGTATAACGTATAACGTATAACGTATAACGTATGCCGTATAACGTATAACGTATAACGTATCACGTATCACGAATAACGTAATACGTATAACGAATAACGTAAAACGTATGAAGCATTACATATTACGTATAACGTATAGCGTATAACGTATAACGTATAGCGTATAACGTATAACGTATAACGTATAACGTATACCGTATAACGTATAACGTATAACGTATAACGTATAACGTATCACGAATAACGTAAAACGTATAATGCAAAACGTATAACGTATAACGTGTAACGAAGAACGTATAACGAATATCGTAAAACGTATTACGTATTACATATTTCGTATAACGTATATCGTATAAAGTATAACGTATAACGTATAACGTATAACGTATGACGTATAACGTATAACATATAACGTATAACGTATAAAGAATAACGTATAACGTATAACGCATAACGTGTAACGTATAACGTATAACGAACAACGTATGACGTATAACGTATGACGTATAACGTATAACGTATAACTTATAACGTATAACGTATAACGTACAACGTATAACGTATAACGTATAACGTATAACGTATAACGTATAACGTATAACATCTAACGTATAACGTGTAACGTATAACGTATAACGTATAACGTATAACGTATAACGTATAACGTATAACGTATAACGTATAACGTATGACGTATAACGTATAACGTATAACGTATAACGTATAAAGAATAACGTATAACGTATAACGTATAACGTATAACGTATAACGTATAACGTATAACGTATAACGAATAACGTATGACGTATAACGAATGACGTATAACGTATAACGTATAACGTATAACGTATGACGTATAACGTATAACGTACAACGTATAACGTATAACGTATAACGTATAACGTATAACGTACAACGTATAACGTATAACGTATAACGTATAGCATGTAACGTATAACGTATAACGTATAACGTATAACGTATAACGTATAACGTATGACGTATAACGTATAACGTATAACGTATAACGTATAAAGAATAACGTATAACGTATAACGTATAACGTATAACGTATAACGTATAACGTATAACGAATAACGTATGACGTATAACGTATGACGTATAACGTATAACGTATAACGTACAACGTATAACGTATAACGTATAACGTACAACGTATAACGTATAACGTATAACGTATAGCATATAACGTATAACGTATAACGTATAACGTATAACGTATAACGTATAACGTATAACGTATAACGTATAACGTATAACGTATAACGTATAACGTATAACGTATCAGGTATAACGTATTACGAATTACGTATAACGTATAACGAATAACGCATAACGTATAACGTGTAACGTACAACGTATAATGTATAACGTATAACGTATAACGTATAACGTATAACGTATAACGTATAATGTATAACGCATAACGTATAACGTATAACGTATAACGTATAACGAATAACGTATAACGTATAACGTTTCACGTATAACGTATAACGTATAACGTATAACGTATAACGTATAACGTATGACGTATAACGTATAACGTATAACGTATAACGTATAACGTATAACGTATAACGTATGACGTATAACGTATAACGTATAACGTATAACGTACAACGTATAGCATGTAACGTATAACTTATAACGCATAACGTATAACGTATAACGTATAACGTATAAAGAATAACGTATAACGTATAACGTATAACGTATAACGTATAACGTATAACGAATAACGTATGACGTATAACGTATGACGTATAACGTATAACGTATAACGTATAACGTATAACGTATAATGTATAACGTATAACGTATAACGTACAACGTATAACGTAGAACGTATAACGTATAACGTATAACGTATAACGTATAACGTATAACGTATAACGTATAACGTATAACGTATAACGTATAACGTATAACGTATAACGTATAACGTATAACGTATAACGTATAACGTATAACGTATAACGTATGCCGTATAACGTATAACGTATAACGTATAACGTATCACGAATAACGTAATACGTATAACGCATAACGTATAACGTATAACGTGTAACGAAGAACGTATAACGAATTTCGTAAAACGTATTACGTATTACATATTTCGTATAACGTATAACATGTATCGTATAACTTATGACATATAACTTATAACGTATAACGTATAACGTATAACTTGTAACGAAAAACGTATAACGTATAACGTATAACGTATAACTTGTAACGAAAAACGTATAACGAATAACGTAAAACGTATGAAGCATTACATACTACGTATAACGTATAGCGTATAACGTATAACGTATAGCGTATAACGTATAACGTATAACGTATAACGTATACCGTATAACGTATAACGTATAACGTATAACGTATAACGTATCACGAATAACGTAAAACGTATAACGCAAAACGTATAACGTATAACGTGTAACGAAGAACGTATAACGAATATCGTAAAACGTATTACGTATTACATATTTCGTATAACGTATAACGTATAAAGTATAAAGTATAACGTATAACGTATAACGTATAACGTATAACGTATAACGTATGACGTATAACGTATAACGTATAACGTATAACGTATAAAGAATAACGTATAACGTATAACGTATAACGTATAACGTATAACGTATAACGTATAACGAATAACGTATGACGTATAACGTATGACGTATATCGTATAACGTATAACGTATAACGTATAACGTATAACGTATAACGTATAACGTATAACGTATTACGTATAACGTATAACGTATAACGTATAACGTATAACGTATAACGTATAACGTATAACGAATAACGTATAACGTATAACGTGTAACGAATAACGTATAACGTATAACGTATAACGTATAACGTTTCACGTATAACGTACAACGTATAACGTATAACGTATAACGTATAACGTATAACGTATAACGTATAACGTATAACGTATAACGTATAACGTATAACGTATAACGTATAACGTATAACGTATAACGTATAACGTATAACGTATAACGTACAACGTACAAAGTATAACATCTAACGTATAACGTGTAACGTGTAACGTATAACGTATAACGTATAACGTATAACGTATAACGTATAACGTATAACGTATAACGTATAACGTATAACGTATGACGTATAATGTATAACGTATAACGTATAACGTATAAAGAATAACGTATAACGTATAACGTATAACGTATAACGTATAACATATAACGTATAACGAATAACGTATGACGTATAACGTATGACGTATAACGTATAACGTATAACGTATGACGTATAACGTATAACGTACAACGTATAACGTATAACGTATAACGTATAACGTATAACGTATAACGTACAACGTATAACGTATAACGTATAACGTATAGCATGTAACGTATAACTTATCACGTATAACGTATAACGTATAACGTATAACGTATAACGTATAACGTATAACGTATAACGTATAACGTATAACGTATAACGTATAACGTATAACGTATAACGTATAACGTATAACGTCTAACGTATAACTTATCACGTATAACGTATAACGTATAACGTATAACGTATAACGTATAACGTATAACGTATAACGTAGAACGTATAACGTATCAGGTATAACGTATTACGAATTACGTATAACGTATAACGTATAACGTATAACGTATGACGTATAACGTATAACGTGTAACGTATAACGTATAACGTATAACGTATAGCATGTAACGTATAACGTATAACGTATAACGTATAACATATAACGTATAACGTATAACGTATAACGTATAACGTATAACGTATAACGTATAACGTATAACGTATAACGTATAACGTATAACGTATAACGTATAACGTATAACGTATGACGTATAACGTATAACGTATAACGTATAACGTATAACGTATAAAGAATAACGTATAACGTATAACGTATAACGTATAACGTATAACATATAACGTATAACGAATAACGTATGACGTATAACGTATGACGTATAACGTATAACGTATAACGTATGACGTATAACGTATAACGTACAACGTATAACGTATAACGTATAACGTATAACGTATAACGTATAACGTACAACGTATAACGTATAACGTATAACGTATAGCATGTAACGTATAACTTATCACGTATAACGTATAACGTATAACGTATAACGTATAACGTATAACGTATAACGTATAACGTATAACGTATAACGTATAACGTATAACGTATAACGTATAACGTATAACGTATAACGTCTAACGTATAACTTATCACGTATAACGTATAACGTATAACGTATAACGTATAACGTATAACGTATAACGTATAACGTATAACGTATAACGTAGAACGTATAACGTATCAGGTATAACGTATTACGAATTACGTATAACGTATAACGTATAACGTATAACGTATGACGTATAACGTATAACGTGTAACGTATAACGTATAACGTATAACGTATAACGTATAGCATGTAACGTATAACGTATAACGTATAACGTATAACATATAACGTATAACGTATAACGTATAACGTATAACGTATAACGTATAACGTATAACGTATAACGTATAACGTATGCCGTATAACGTATAACGTATAACGTATAACGTATAACGTATCACGAGTAACGTAATACGTATAACGCATAACGTATAACGTGTAACGAAGAACGTATAACGAATATCGTAAAACGTATTACGTATTACATATTTCGTATAACGTATAACATGTATCGTATAACTTATGACATATAACTTATAACGTATAACGTATAACGTATAACTTGTAACGAAAAACGTATAACGAATAACGTAAAACGTATGAAGCATTGCATATTACGTATAACGTATAGCGTATAACATATAACGTATAGCGTATAACGTATAACGTATAACGTATAACGTATACCGTATAACGTATAACGTATAACGTATAACGTATAACGTATCACGAATAACGTAAAACGTATAACGCAAAACGTATAACGTATAACGTGTAACGTGTAACGAATAACGTATAACGTATAACGTATAACGTATAACGTTTCACGTATAACGTACAACGTATAACGTATAACGTATAACGTATAACGTATAACGTATAACGTATAACGTATAACGTATAACGTATAACGTATAACGTATAACGTATAACGTATAACGTATAACGTATAACGTATAACGTATAACGTACAACGTACAAAGTATAACATCTAACGTATAACGTGTAACGTGTAACGTATAACGTATAACGTATAACGTATAACGTATAACGTATAACGTATAACGTATAACGTATAACGTATAACGTATGACGTATAATGTATAACGTATAACGTATAACGTATAAAGAATAACGTATAACGTATAACGTATAACGTATAACGTATAACATATAACGTATAACGAATAACGTATGACGTATAACGTATGACGTATAACGTATAACGTATAACGTATGACGTATAACGTATAACGTACAACGTATAACGTATAACGTATAACGTATAACGTATAACGTATAACGTACAACGTATAACGTATAACGTATAACGTATAGCATGTAACGTATAACTTATCACGTATAACGTATAACGTATAACGTATAACGTATAACGTATAACGTATAACGTATAACGTATAACGTATAACGTATAACGTATAACGTATAACGTATAACGTATAACGTATAACGTCTAACGTATAACTTATCACGTATAACGTATAACGTATAACGTATAACGTATAACGTATAACGTATAACGTATAACGTAGAACGTATAACGTATCAGGTATAACGTATTACGAATTACGTATAACGTATAACGTATAACGTATAACGTATGACGTATAACGTATAACGTGTAACGTATAACGTATAACGTATAACGTATAGCATGTAACGTATAACGTATAACATATAACGTATAACGTATAACGTATAACGTATAACGTATAACGTATAACGTATAACGTATAACGTATAACGTATAACGTATAACGTATAACGTATAACGTATAACGTATGACGTATAACGTATAACGTATAACGTATAACGTATAACGTATAAAGAATAACGTATAACGTATAACGTATAACGTATAACGTATAACATATAACGTATAACGAATAACGTATGACGTATAACGTATGACGTATAACGTATAACGTATAACGTATGACGTATAACGTATAACGTACAACGTATAACGTATAACGTATAACGTATAACGTATAACGTATAACGTACAACGTATAACGTATAACGTATAACGTATAGCATGTAACGTATAACTTATCACGTATAACGTATAACGTATAACGTATAACGTATAACGTATAACGTATAACGTATAACGTATAACGTATAACGTATAACGTATAACGTATAACGTATAACGTATAACGTATAACGTCTAACGTATAACTTATCACGTATAACGTATAACGTATAACGTATAACGTATAACGTATAACGTATAACGTATAACGTATAACGTATAACGTAGAACGTATAACGTATCAGGTATAACGTATTACGAATTACGTATAACGTATAACGTATAACGTATAACGTATGACGTATAACGTATAACGTGTAACGTATAACGTATAACGTATAACGTATAACGTATAGCATGTAACGTATAACGTATAACGTATAACGTATAACATATAACGTATAACGTATAACGTATAACGTATAACGTATAACGTATAACGTATAACGTATAACGTATAACGTATAACGAATATCGTAAAACGTATTACGTATTACATATTTCGTATAACGTATAACATGTATCGTATAACTTATGACATATAACTTATAACGTATAACGTATAACGTATAACTTGTAACGAAAAACGTATAACGAATAACGTAAAACGTATGAAGCATTGCATATTACGTATAACGTATAGCGTATAACATATAACGTATAGCGTATAACGTATAACGTATAACGTATAACGTATACCGTATAACGTATAACGTATAACGTATAACGTATAACGTATCACGAATAACGTAAAACGTATAACGCAAAACGTATAACGTATAACGTGTAACGAAGAACGTATAACGAATATCGTAAAACGTATTACGTATTACATATTTCGTATAACGTATAACGTATAAAGTATAACGTATAACGTATAACGTATAACGTATAACGTATAACGTATGACGTATAACGTATAACGTATAACGTATAACGTATAAAGAATAACGTATAACGTATAACGTATAACGTATAACGTATAACGTATAACGTATAACGTATAACGAATAACGTATGACGTATAACGTATGACGTATATCGTATAACGTATAACGTATAACGTATAACGTATAACGTATAACGTATGACGTATAACGTATAACGTATAACGTATAACGTATAAAGAATAACGTATAACGTATAACGTATAACGTATAACGTATAACGTATAACGTATAACGTATAACGAATAACGTATGACGTATAACGTATGACGTATATCGTATAACGTATAACGTATAACGTATAACGTATAACGTACAACGTATAACGTATAACGTATAACGTATAGCATGTAACGTATAACTTATCACGTATAACGTATAACGTATAACGTATAACGTATAACGTATAACATATAACGTATAACGAATAACGTATGACGTATAACGTATGACGTATAACGTATAACGTATAACGTATAACGTATAACGTCTAACGTATAACGCATAACGTATAACGTATAACGTATAACGTATAACGTATAACGTATAAAGAATAACGTATAACGTATAACGTATAACGTACAACGTATAACGTATAACGAATAACGTATGACGTATAACGTATGACGTATAACGTATAACGTATAACTTATAACGTATAACGTATAACGTACAACGTATAACGTATAACGTATAACGTATAGCATGTAACGTATAACTTATTACGTATAACGTATAACGTATAACGTATAACGTATAACGTATAACGTATTACGTATAACGTATAACGTATAACGTATAACGTATAACGTATAACGTATAACGAATAACGTATAACGTATAACGTGTAACGAATAACGTATAACGTATAACGTATAACGTATAACGTTTCACGTATAACGTATAACGTATAACGTATAACGTTTCACGTATAACGTTTCACGTATAACGTATAACGTATAACGTATAACGTTTCACGTATAACGTATAACGTATAACGTATAACGTATAACGTATAACGTATAACGTATAACGTATAACGTATAACGTATAACGTATAACGTATAACGTATAACGTATAACGTATAACGTATAACGTATAACGTATAACGTATAACGTATAACGTATAACGTATAACGTATAACGTATAACGTATAACGTATAACCTATAACGTATAACGCATAACGTATAACGTATAACGTATAACGTATAACGTATGACGTATAACGTATAACGTATAAAGTATAACGTATAAAGAATAACGTATAACGTATAACGTATAACGTATAACGTATAACGTATAACGTATAACGTATAACGAATAACGTATGACGTATAACGTATAACGTATAACGTATAACGTATAACGTATAACGTATAACGTATAACGTATAACGTATAACGTATAACGTATAACGTCTAACGTATAACGTATAACGTATAACGTATAACGTATAACGTATAACGTATAACGTATAACGTATGACGTATAACGTATAACGTATAACGTATAACGTATAAAGAATAACGTATAACGTATAACGTATAACGTATAACGTATAACGTATAACGTATAACGAATAACGTATGACGTATAACGTATGACGTATATCGTATAACGTATAACGTATAACGTATAACGTATAACGTATAACGTATAACGTATAACGTATAACGTATAACGTATTACGTATAACGTATAACGTATAACGTATAACGTATAACGTATAACGTATAACGAATAACGTATAACGTATAACGTGTAACGAATAACGTATAACGTATAACGTATAACGTATAACGTTTCACGTATAACGTACAACGTATAACGTATAACGTATAACGTATAACGTATAACGTATAACGTATAACGTATAACGTATAACGTATAACGTATAACGTATAACGTATAACGTATAACGTATAACGTATAACGTATAACGTACAACGTACAACGTATAACATCTAACGTATAACGTGTAACGTGTAACGTATAACGTATAACGTATAACGTATAACGTATAACGTATAACGTATAACGTATAACGTATAACGTATAACGTATGACGTATAATGTATAACGTATAACGTATAACGTATAAAGAATAACGTATAACGTATAACGTATAACGTATAACGTATAACATATAACGTATAACGAATAACGTATGACGTATAACGTATGACGTATAACGTATAACGTATAACGTATGACGTATAACGTATAACGTACAACGTATAACGTATAACGTATAACGTATAACGTATAACGTATAACGTACAACGTATAACGTATAACGTATAACGTATAGCATGTAACGTATAACTTATCACGTATAACGTATAACGTATAACGTATAACGTATAACGTATAACGTATAACGTATAACGTATAACGTATAACGTATAACGTATAACGTATAACGTATAACGTATAACGTCTAACGTATAACTTATCACGTATAACGTATAACGTATAACGTATAACGTATAACGTATAACGTATAACGTATAACGTAGAACGTATAACGTATCAGGTATAACGTATTACGAATTACGTATAACGTATAACGTATAACGTATAACGTATAACGTATGACGTATAACGTATAACGTGTAACGTATAACGTATAACGTATAACGTATAGCATGTAACGTATAACGTATAACGTATAACGTATAACATATAACGTATAACGTATAACGTATAACGTATAACGTATAACGTATAACGTATAACGTATAACGTATAACGTATAACGTATAACGTATAACGTATAACGTATAACGTATGACGTATAACGTATAACGTATAACGTATAACGTATAAAGAATAACGTATAACGTATAACGTATAACGTATAACGTATAACATATAACGTATAACGAATAACGTATGACGTATAACGTATGACGTATAACGTATAACGTATAACGTATGACGTATAACGTATAACGTACAACGTATAACGTATAACGTATAACGTATAACGTATAACGTATAACGTACAACGTATAACGTATAACGTATAACGTATAGCATGTAACGTATAACTTATCACGTATAACGTATAACGTATAACGTATAACGTATAACGTATAACGTATAACGTATAACGTATAACGTATAACGTATAACGTATAACGTATAACGTATAACGTATAACGTCTAACGTATAACTTATCACGTATAACGTATAACGTATAACGTATAACGTATAACGTATAACGTATAACGTATAACGTATAACGTAGAACGTATAACGTATCAGGTATAACGTATTACGAATTACGTATAACGTATAACGTATAACGTATAACGTATGACGTATAACGTATAACGCATAACGTATAACGTATAACGTATATCGTATAACGTATAACGTATAACGTATGACGTATAACGTATGACGTATAACGTATAACGTATAACGTATAACGTATAACGTATAACGTATAACGTATAACGTATGACGTATAACGTATAACGTATAACGTATAACGTATAAAGAATAACGTATAACGTATAACGTATAACGTATAACGTATAACGTATAACGTATAACGTATAACGAATAACGTATGACGTATAACGTATGACGTATAACGTATAACGTATAACGTATAACGTATAACGTATAACGTATAACGTATAACGTATAACGTATAACGTATAACGTATAACGTATAACGTATAACGTATAACGTATAACTTATCACGTATAACGTATAAAGTATAACGCATAACGTATAACGTATAACGTATAACCTATGACGTATAACGTATAACGTATAACGTATAACGTATAACGTATAACGTATAACGTATAACGTATAACGTATAACGTATAACGTATAACGTATAACGTATAATGTATAACGTATAACGTATATCGTATAACGTATAACGTATAACATATAACGTGTGACGTATAACGTATAACGTATAACGTACAACGTATAGCATGTAACGTATAACTTATAACGTATAACGTATAACGTATAACGTATAACGTATAACGTATAACGTATAACGTATAACGTATAACGTATAACGTATAACGTATAACGTATAACGTATAACGTATGACGTATAACGTATAACGTATAACGTATAACGTATAAAGAATAACGTATAACGTATAACGTATAACTTATCACGTATAACGTATAAAGTATAACGCATAACGTATAACGTATAACGTATAACCTATGACGTGTAACGTATAACGTATAACGTATAACGTATAACGTATGCCGTATAACGTATAACGTATAACGTATCACGTATCACGAATAACGTAATACGTATAACGAATAACGTAAAACGTATGAAGCATTACATATTACGTATAACGTATAGCGTATAACGTATAACGTATAGCGTATAACGTATAACGTATAACGTATAACGTATACCGTATAACGTATAACGTATAACGTATAACGTATAACGTATCACGAATAACGTAAAACGTATAATGCAAAACGTATAACGTATAACGTGTAACGAAGAACGTATAACGAATATCGTAAAACGTATTACGTATTACATATTTCGTATAACGTATAACGTATAAAGTATAACGTATAACGTATAACGTATAACGTATGACGTATAACGTATAACATATAACGTATAACGTATAAAGAATAACGTATAACGTATAACGCATAACGTGTAACGTATAACGTATAACGAACAACGTATGACGTATAACGTATGACGTATAACGTATAACGTATAACTTATAACGTATAACGTATAACGTACAACGTATAACGTATAACGTATAACGTATAACGTATAACGTATAACGTATAACATCTAACGTATAACGTGTAACGTATAACGTATAACGTATAACGTATAACGTATAACGTATAACGTATAACGTATAACGTATAACGTATGACGTATAACGTATAACGTATAACGTATAACGTATAAAGAATAACGTATAACGTATAACGTATAACGTATAACGTATAACGTATAACGTATAACGTATAACGAATAACGTATGACGTATAACGAATGACGTATAACGTATAACGTATAACGTATAACGTATGACGTATAACGTATAACGTACAACGTATAACGTATAACGTATAACGTATAACGTATAACGTACAACGTATAACGTATAACGTATAACGTATAGCATGTAACGTATAACGTATAACGTATAACGTATAACGTATAACGTATAACGTATGACGTATAACGTATAACGTATAACGTATAACGTATAAAGAATAACGTATAACGTATAACGTATAACGTATAACGTATAACGTATAACGTATAACGAATAACGTATGACGTATAACGTATGACGTATAACGTATAACGTATAACGTACAACGTATAACGTATAACGTATAACGTACAACGTATAACGTATAACGTATAACGTATAGCATATAACGTATAACGTATAACGTATAACGTATAACGTATAACGTATAACGTATAACGTATAACGTATAACGTATAACGTATAACGTATAACGTATAACGTATCAGGTATAACGTATTACGAATTACGTATAACGTATAACGAATAACGCATAACGTATAACGTGTAACGTACAACGTATAATGTATAACGTATAACGTATAACGTATAACGTATAACGTATAACGTATAATGTATAACGCATAACGTATAACGTATAACGTATAACCTTTGACGTATAACGTATAACGTATAACGTATAACGTATAACGTATAACGTATAACGTATAACGAATAACGTATAACGTATAACGTTTCACGTATAACGTATAACGTATAACGTATAACGTATAACGTATAACGTATGACGTATAACGTATAACGTATAACGTATAACGTATAACGTATAACGTATAACGTATGACGTATAACGTATAACGTATAACGTATAACGTACAACGTATAGCATGTAACGTATAACTTATAACGCATAACGTATAACGTATAACGTATAACGTATAACGTATAACGTATAACGTATAACGAATAACGTATAACGTATAACGTATAACGTATAACGTATAACGTATAACGTATAACGTATAACGTATAACGTATGACGTATAACGTATAACGTACAACGTATAACGTATAACGTATAACGTATAACGTATAACGTATAACGTACAACGTATAACGTATAACGTATAACGTATAGCATGTAACGTATAACTTATCACGTATAACGTATAACGTATAACGTATAACGTATAACGTATAACGTATAACGTATAACGTATAACGTATAACGTCTAACGTATAACGCATAACGTATAACGTATAACGTATAACGTATAACGTATAACGTATAAAGAATAACGTATAACGTATAACGTATAACGTACAACGTATAACGTATAACGAATAACGTATGACGTATAACGTATGACGTATAACGTATAACGTATAACTTATAACGTATAACGTATAACGTACAACGTATAACGTATAACGTATAACGTATAGCATGTAACGTATAACTTATTACGTATAACGTATAACGTATAACGTATAACGTATAACGTATAACGTATTACGTATAACGTATAACGTATAACGTATAACGTATAACGTATAACGTATAACGAATAACGTATAACGTATAACGTGTAACGAATAACGTATAACGTATAACGTATAACGTATAACGTTTCACGTATAACGTATAACGTATAACGTATAACGTTTCACGTATAACGTTTCACGTATAACGTATAACGTATAACGTATAACGTTTCACGTATAACGTATAACGTATAACGTATAACGTATAACGTATAACGTATAACGTATAACGTATAACGTATAACGTATAACGTATAACGTATAACGTATAACGTATAACGTATAACGTATAACGTATAACGTATAACGTATAACGTATAACGTATAACGTATAACGTATAACGTATAACCTATAACGTATAACGCATAACGTATAACGTATAACGTATAACGTATAACGTATGACGTATAACGTATAACGTATAAAGTATAACGTATAAAGAATAACGTATAACGTATAACGTATAACGTATAACGTATAACGTATAACGTATAACGTATAACGAATAACGTATGACGTATAACGTATAACGTATAACGTATAACGTATAACGTATAACGTATAACGTATAACGTATAACGTATAACGTATAACGTATAACGTCTAACGTATAACGTATAACGTATAACGTATAACGTATAACGTATAACGTATAACGTATAACGTATGACGTATAACGTATAACGTATAACGTATAACGTATAAAGAATAACGTATAACGTATAACGTATAACGTATAACGTATAACGTATAACGTATAACGAATAACGTATGACGTATAACGTATGACGTATATCGTATAACGTATAACGTATAACGTATAACGTATAACGTATAACGTATAACGTATAACGTATTACGTATAACGTATAACGTATAACGTATAACGTATAACGTATAACGTATAACGAATAACGTATAACGTATAACGTGTAACGAATAACGTATAACGTATAACGTATAACGTATAACGTTTCACGTATAACGTACAACGTATAACGTATAACGTATAACGTATAACGTATAACGTATAACGTATAACGTATAACGTATAACGTATAACGTATAACGTATAACGTATAACGTATAACGTATAACGTATAACGTATAACGTACAACGTACAACGTATAACATCTAACGTATAACGTGTAACGTGTAACGTATAACGTATAACGTATAACGTATAACGTATAACGTATAACGTATAACGTATAACGTATAACGTATAACGTATAACGTATGACGTATAATGTATAACGTATAACGTATAACGTATAAAGAATAACGTATAACGTATAACGTATAACGTATAACGTATAACATATAACGTATAACGAATAACGTATGACGTATAACGTATGACGTATAACGTATAACGTATAACGTATGACGTATAACGTATAACGTACAACGTATAACGTATAACGTATAACGTATAACGTATAACGTATAACGTACAACGTATAACGTATAACGTATAACGTATAGCATGTAACGTATAACTTATCACGTATAACGTATAACGTATAACGTATAACGTATAACGTATAACGTATAACGTATAACGTATAACGTATAACGTATAACGTATAACGTATAACGTATAACGTATAACGTATAACGTCTAACGTATAACTTATCACGTATAACGTATAACGTATAACGTATAACGTATAACGTATAACGTATAACGTATAACGTAGAACGTATAACGTATCAGGTATAACGTATTACGAATTACGTATAACGTATAACGTATAACGTATAACGTATAACGTATGACGTATAACGTATAACGTGTAACGTATAACGTATAACGTATAACGTATAGCATGTAACGTATAACGTATAACGTATAACGTATAACATATAACGTATAACGTATAACGTATAACGTATAACGTATAACGTATAACGTATAACGTATAACGTATAACGTATAACGTATAACGTATAACGTATAACGTATAACGTATGACGTATAACGTATAACGTATAACGTATAACGTATAAAGAATAACGTATAACGTATAACGTATAACGTATAACGTATAACATATAACGTATAACGAATAACGTATGACGTATAACGTATGACGTATAACGTATAACGTATAACGTATGACGTATAACGTATAACGTACAACGTATAACGTATAACGTATAACGTATAACGTATAACGTATAACGTATAACGTACAACGTATAACGTATAACGTATAACGTATAGCATGTAACGTATAACTTATCACGTATAACGTATAACGTATAACGTATAACGTATAACGTATAACGTATAACGTATAACGTATAGCGTATAACGTATAACGTATAACGTATAACGTATAACGTATAACGTCTAACGTATAACTTATCACGTATAACGTATAACGTATAACGTATAACGTATAACGTATAACGTATAACGTATAACGTATAACGTAGAACGTATAACGTATCAGGTATAACGTATTACGAATTACGTATAACGTATAACGTATAACGTATAACGTATGACGTATAACGTATAACGCATAACGTATAACGTATAACGTATATCGTATAACGTATAACGTATAACGTATGACGTATAACGTATGACGTATAACGTATAACGTATAACGTATAACGTATAACGTATAACGTATAACGTATAACGTATGACGTATAACGTATAACGTATAACGTATAACGTATAAAGAATAACGTATAACGTATAACGTATAACGTATAACGTATAACGTATAACGTATAACGTATAACGAATAACGTATGACGTATAACGTATGACGTATAACGTATAACGTATAACGTATAACGTATAACGTATAACGTATAACGTATAACGTATAACGTATAACGTATAACGTATAACGTATAACGTATAACGTATAACTTATCACGTATAACGTATAAAGTATAACGCATAACGTATAACGTATAACGTATAACCTATGACGTATAACGTATAACGTATAACGTATAACGTATAACGTATAACGTATAACGTATAACGTATAACGTATAACGTATAACGTATAACGTATAATGTATAACGTATAACGTATATCGTATAACGTATAACGTATAACATATAACGTGTGACGTATAACGTATAACGTATAACGTACAACGTATAGCATGTAACGTATAACTTATAACGTATAACGTATAACGTATAACGTATAACGTATAACGTATAACGTATAACGTATAACGTATAACGTATAACGTATAACGTATAACGTATAACGTATAACGTATAACGTATGACGTATAACGTATAACGTATAACGTATAACGTATAAAGAATAACGTATAACGTATAACGTATAACTTATCACGTATAACGTATAAAGTATAACGCATAACGTATAACGTATAACGTATAACCTATGACGTGTAACGTATAACGTATAACGTATAACGTATAACGTATGCCGTATAACGTATAACGTATAACGTATCACGTATCACGAATAACGTAATACGTATAACGAATAACGTAAAACGTATGAAGCATTACATATTACGTATAACGTATAGCGTATAACGTATAACGTATAGCGTATAACGTATAACGTATAACGTATAACGTATACCGTATAACGTATAACGTATAACGTATAACGTATAACGTATCACGAATAACGTAAAACGTATAATGCAAAACGTATAACGTATAACGTGTAACGAAGAACGTATAACGAATATCGTAAAACGTATTACGTATTACATATTTCGTATAACGTATAACGTATAAAGTATAACGTATAACGTATAACGTATAACGTATGACGTATAACGTATAACATATAACGTATAACGTATAAAGAATAACGTATAACGTATAACGCATAACGTGTAACGTATAACGTATAACGAACAACGTATGACGTATAACGTATGACGTATAACGTATAACGTATAACTTATAACGTATAACGTATAACGTACAACGTATAACGTATAACGTATAACGTATAACGTATAACGTATAACGTATAACATCTAACGTATAACGTGTAACGTATAACGTATAACGTATAACGTATAACGTATAACGTATAACGTATAACGTATAACGTATAACGTATGACGTATAACGTATAACGTATAACGTATAACGTATAAAGAATAACGTATAACGTATAACGTATAACGTATAACGTATAACGTATAACGTATAACGTATAACGAATAACGTATGACGTATAACGAATGACGTATAACGTATAACGTATAACGTATAACGTATGACGTATAACGTATAACGTACAACGTATAACGTATAACGTATAACGTATAACGTATAACGTACAACGTATAACGTATAACGTATAACGTATAGCATGTAACGTATAACGTATAACGTATAACGTATAACGTATAACGTATAACGTATGACGTATAACGTATAACGTATAACGTATAACGTATAAAGAATAACGTATAACGTATAACGTATAACGTATAACGTATAACGTATAACGTATAACGAATAACGTATGACGTATAACGTATGACGTATAACGTATAACGTATAACGTACAACGTATAACGTATAACGTATAACGTACAACGTATAACGTATAACGTATAACGTATAGCATATAACGTATAACGTATAACGTATAACGTATAACGTATAACGTATAACGTATAACGTATAACGTATAACGTATAACGTATAACGTATAACGTATAACGTATAACGTATCAGGTATAACGTATTACGAATTACGTATAACGTATAACGAATAACGCATAACGTATAACGTGTAACGTACAACGTATAATGTATAACGTATAACGTATAACGTATAACGTATAACGTATAACGTATAATGTATAACGCATAACGTATAACGTATAACGTATAACCTTTGACGTATAACGTATAACGTATAACGTATAACGTATAACGTATAACGTATAACGTATAACGAATAACGTATAACGTATAACGTTTCACGTATAACGTATAACGTATAACGTATAACGTATAACGTATAACGTATGACGTATAACGTATGACGTATAACGTATAACGTATAACGTATAACGTATAACGTATGACGTATAACGTATAACGTATAACGTATAACGTACAACGTATAGCATGTAACGTATAACTTATAACGCATAACGTATAACGTATAACGTATAACGTATAACGTATAACGTATAACGTATAACGAATAACGTATAACGTATAACGTATAACGTATAACGTATAACGTATAACGTATAACGTATAACGTATAACGTATAACGCATAACGTATAACGTAGAACGTATAACGTATCAGGTATAACGTATTACGAATTACGTGTAACGTATAACGTAAAACGTATAACGAATAACGCATAACGTATAACGTATAACGTATGTCGTATAACGTATAACGTATAACGTATGACGTATAACGTATGACGTATAACGTATAACGTATAACGTATAACGTATAACGTATAACGTATAACGTATGACGTATAACGTATAACGTATAACGTATAACGTATAAAGAATAACGTATAACGTATAACGTATAACGTATAACGTATAACGTATAACGAATAACGTATGACGTATAACGTATGACGTATAACGTATAACGTATAACGTATAACGTATAACGTATAATGTATAACGTATAACGTATAACGTACAACGTATAACGTAGAACGTATAACGTATAACGTATAACGTATAACGTATAACGTATAACGTATAACGTATAACGTATAACGTATAACGTATAACGTATAACGTATAACGTATAACGTATAACGTATAACGTATAACGTATAACGTATAACGTATAACGTATAACGTATGCCGTATAACGTATAACGTATAACGTATAACGTATCACGAATAACGTAATACGTATAACGCATAACGTATAACGTATAACGTGTAACGAAGAACGTATAACGAATTTCGTAAAACGTATTACGTATTACATATTTCGTATAACGTATAACATGTATCGTATAACTTATGACATATAACTTATAACGTATAACGTATAACGTATAACTTTTAACGAAAAACGTATAACGTATAACGTATAACGTATAACTTGTAACGAAAAACGTATAACGAATAACGTAAAACGTATGAAGCATTACATACTACGTATAACGTATAGCGTATAACGTATAACGTATAGCGTATAACGTATAACGTATAACGTATAACGTATACCGTATAACGTATAACGTATAACGTATAACGTATAACGTATCACGAATAACGTAAAACGTATAACGCAAAACGTATAACGTATAACGTGTAACGAAGAACGTATAACGAATATCGTAAAACGTATTACGTATTACATATTTCGTATAACGTATAACGTATAAAGTATAAAGTATAACGTATAACGTATAACGTATAACGTATAACGTATAACGTATGACGTATAACGTATAACGTATAACGTATAACGTATAAAGAATAACGTATAACGTATAACGTATAACGTATAACGTATAACGTATAACGTATAACGAATAACGTATGACGTATAACGTATGACGTATATCGTATAACGTATAACGTATAACGTATAACGTATAACGTATAACGTATAACGTATAACGTATTACGTATAACGTATAACGTATAACGTATAACGTATAACGTATAACGTATAACGTATAACGAATAACGTATAACGTATAACGTGTAACGAATAACGTATAACGTATAACGTATAACGTATAACGTATAGCATGTAACGTATAACTTATCACGTATAACGTATAACGTATAACGTATAACGTATAACGTATAACGTATAACGTATAACGTATAACGTATAACGTCTAACGTATAACGCATAACGTATAACGTATAACGTATAACGTATAACGTATAACGTATAAAGAATAACGTATAACGTATAACGTATAACGTACAACGTATAACGTATAACGAATAACGTATGACGTATAACGTATGACGTATAACGTATAACGTATAACTTATAACGTATAACGTATAACGTACAACGTATAACGTATAACGTATAACGTATAGCATGTAACGTATAACTTATTACGTATAACGTATAACGTATAACGTATAACGTATAACGTATAACGTATTACGTATAACGTATAACGTATAACGTATAACGTATAACGTATAACGTATAACGAATAACGTATAACGTATAACGTGTAACGAATAACGTATAACGTATAACGTATAACGTATAACGTTTCACGTATAACGTATAACGTATAACGTATAACGTTTCACGTATAACGTTTCACGTATAACGTATAACGTATAACGTATAACGTTTCACGTATAACGTATAACGTATAACGTATAACGTATAACGTATAACGTATAACGTATAACGTATAACGTATAACGTATAACGTATAACGTATAACGTATAACGTATAACGTATAACGTATAACGTATAACGTATAACGTATAACGTATAACGTATAACGTATAACGTATAACGTATAACCTATAACGTATAACGCATAACGTATAACGTATAACGTATAACGTATAACGTATGACGTATAACGTATAACGTATAAAGTATAACGTATAAAGAATAACGTATAACGTATAACGTATAACGTATAACGTATAACGTATAACGTATAACGTATAACGAATAACGTATGACGTATAACGTATAACGTATAACGTATAACGTATAACGTATAACGTATAACGTATAACGTATAACGTATAACGTATAACGTATAACGTCTAACGTATAACGTATAACGTATAACGTATAACGTATAACGTATAACGTATAACGTATAACGTATGACGTATAACGTATAACGTATAACGTATAACGTATAAAGAATAACGTATAACGTATAACGTATAACGTATAACGTATAACGTATAACGTATAACGAATAACGTATGACGTATAACGTATGACGTATATCGTATAACGTATAACGTATAACGTATAACGTATAACGTATAACGTATAACGTATAACGTATTACGTATAACGTATAACGTATAACGTATAACGTATAACGTATAACGTATAACGAATAACGTATAACGTATAACGTGTAACGAATAACGTATAACGTATAACGTATAACGTATAACGTTTCACGTATAACGTACAACGTATAACGTATAACGTATAACGTATAACGTATAACGTATAACGTATAACGTATAACGTATAACGTATAACGTATAACGTATAACGTATAACGTATAACGTATAACGTATAACGTATAACGTATAACGTACAACGTACAACGTATAACATCTAACGTATAACGTGTAACGTGTAACGTATAACGTATAACGTATAACGTATAACGTATAACGTATAACGTATAACGTATAACGTATAACGTATAACGTATGACGTATAATGTATAACGTATAACGTATAACGTATAAAGAATAACGTATAACGTATAACGTATAACGTATAACGTATAACATATAACGTATAACGAATAACGTATGACGTATAACGTATGACGTATAACGTATAACGTATAACGTATGACGTATAACGTATAACGTACAACGTATAACGTATAACGTATAACGTATAACGTATAACGTATAACGTACAACGTATAACGTATAACGTATAACGTATAGCATGTAACGTATAACTTATCACGTATAACGTATAACGTATAACGTATAACGTATAACGTATAACGTATAACGTATAACGTATAACGTATAACGTATAACGTATAACGTATAACGTATAACGTATAACGTCTAACGTATAACTTATCACGTATAACGTATAACGTATAACGTATAACGTATAACGTATAACGTATAACGTATAACGTAGAACGTATAACGTATCAGGTATAACGTATTACGAATTACGTATAACGTATAACGTATAACGTATAACGTATAACGTATGACGTATAACGTATAACGTGTAACGTATAACGTATAACGTATAACGTATAGCATGTAACGTATAACGTATAACGTATAACGTATAACATATAACGTATAACGTATAACGTATAACGTATAACGTATAACGTATAACGTATAACGTATAACGTATAACGTATAACGTATAACGTATAACGTATAACGTATAACGTATGACGTATAACGTATAACGTATAACGTATAACGTATAAAGAATAACGTATAACGTATAACGTATAACGTATAACGTATAACATATAACGTATAACGAATAACGTATGACGTATAACGTATGACGTATAACGTATAACGTATAACGTATGACGTATAACGTATAACGTACAACGTATAACGTATAACGTATAACGTATAACGTATAACGTATAACGTACAACGTATAACGTATAACGTATAACGTATAGCATGTAACGTATAACTTATCACGTATAACGTATAACGTATAACGTATAACGTATAACGTATAACGTATAACGTATAACGTATAACGTATAACGTATAACGTATAACGTATAACGTATAACGTATAACGTCTAACGTATAACTTATCACGTATAACGTATAACGTATAACGTATAACGTATAACGTATAACGTATAACGTATAACGTATAACGTAGAACGTATAACGTATCAGGTATAACGTATTACGAATTACGTATAACGTATAACGTATAACGTATAACGTATGACGTATAACGTATAACGCATAACGTATAACGTATAACGTATATCGTATAACGTATAACGTATAACGTATGACGTATAACGTATGACGTATAACGTATAACGTATAACGTATAACGTATAACGTATAACGTATAACGTATAACGTATGACGTATAACGTATAACGTATAACGTATAACGTATAAAGAATAACGTATAACGTATAACGTATAACGTATAACGTATAACGTATAACGTATAACGTATAACGAATAACGTATGACGTATAACGTATGACGTATAACGTATAACGTATAACGTATAACGTATAACGTATAACGTATAACGTATAACGTATAACGTATAACGTATAACGTATAACGTATAACGTATAACGTATAACTTATCACGTATAACGTATAAAGTATAACGCATAACGTATAACGTATAACGTATAACCTATGACGTATAACGTATAACGTATAACGTATAACGTATAACGTATAACGTATAACGTATAACGTATAACGTATAACGTATAACGTATAACGTATAACGTATAATGTATAACGTATAACGTATATCGTATAACGTATAACGTATAACATATAACGTGTGACGTATAACGTATAACGTATAACGTACAACGTATAGCATGTAACGTATAACTTATAACGTATAACGTATAACGTATAACGTATAACGTATAACGTATAACGTATAACGTATAACGTATAACGTATAACGTATAACGTATAACGTATAACGTATAACGTATAACGTATGACGTATAACGTATAACGTATAACGTATAACGTATAAAGAATAACGTATAACGTATAACGTATAACTTATCACGTATAACGTATAAAGTATAACGCATAACGTATAACGTATAACGTATAACCTATGACGTGTAACGTATAACGTATAACGTATAACGTATAACGTATGCCGTATAACGTATAACGTATAACGTATCACGTATCACGAATAACGTAATACGTATAACGAATAACGTAAAACGTATGAAGCATTACATATTACGTATAACGTATAGCGTATAACGTATAACGTATAGCGTATAACGTATAACGTATAACGTATAACGTATACCGTATAACGTATAACGTATAACGTATAACGTATAACGTATCACGAATAACGTAAAACGTATAATGCAAAACGTATAACGTATAACGTGTAACGAAGAACGTATAACGAATATCGTAAAACGTATTACGTATTACATATTTCGTATAACGTATAACGTATAAAGTATAACGTATAACGTATAACGTATAACGTATGACGTATAACGTATAACATATAACGTATAACGTATAAAGAATAACGTATAACGTATAACGCATAACGTGTAACGTATAACGTATAACGAACAACGTATGACGTATAACGTATGACGTATAACGTATAACGTATAACTTATAACGTATAACGTATAACGTACAACGTATAACGTATAACGTATAACGTATAACGTATAACGTATAACGTATAACATCTAACGTATAACGTGTAACGTATAACGTATAACGTATAACGTATAACGTATAACGTATAACGTATAACGTATAACGTATAACGTATGACGTATAACGTATAACGTATAACGTATAACGTATAAAGAATAACGTATAACGTATAACGTATAACGTATAACGTATAACGTATAACGTATAACGTATAACGAATAACGTATGACGTATAACGAATGACGTATAACGTATAACGTATAACGTATAACGTATGACGTATAACGTATAACGTACAACGTATAACGTATAACGTATAACGTATAACGTATAACGTACAACGTATAACGTATAACGTATAACGTATAGCATGTAACGTATAACGTATAACGTATAACGTATAACGTATAACGTATAACGTATGACGTATAACGTATAACGTATAACGTATAACGTATAAAGAATAACGTATAACGTATAACGTATAACGTATAACGTATAACGTATAACGTATAACGAATAACGTATGACGTATAACGTATGACGTATAACGTATAACGTATAACGTACAACGTATAACGTATAACGTATAACGTACAACGTATAACGTATAACGTATAACGTATAGCATATAACGTATAACGTATAACGTATAACGTATAACGTATAACGTATAACGTATAACGTATAACGTATAACGTATAACGTATAACGTATAACGTATAACGTATCAGGTATAACGTATTACGAATTACGTATAACGTATAACGAATAACGCATAACGTATAACGTGTAACGTACAACGTATAATGTATAACGTATAACGTATAACGTATAACGTATAACGTATAACGTATAATGTATAACGCATAACGTATAACGTATAACGTATAACCTTTGACGTATAACGTATAACGTATAACGTATAACGTATAACGTATAACGTATAACGTATAACGAATAACGTATAACGTATAACGTTTCACGTATAACGTATAACGTATAACGTATAACGTATAACGTATAACGTATGACGTATAACGTATAACGTATAACGTATAACGTATAACGTATAACGTATAACGTATGACGTATAACGTATAACGTATAACGTATAACGTACAACGTATAGCATGTAACGTATAACTTATAACGCATAACGTATAACGTATAACGTATAACGTATAACGTATAACGTATAACGTATAACGAATAACGTATAACGTATAACGTATAACGTATAACGTATAACGTATAACGTATAACGTATAACGTATAACGTATAACGCATAACGTATAACGTAGAACGTATAACGTATCAGGTATAACGTATTACGAATTACGTGTAACGTATAACGTAAAACGTATAACGAATAACGCATAACGTATAACGTATAACGTATGTCGTATAACGTATAACGTATAACGTATGACGTATAACGTATGACGTATAACGTATAACGTATAACGTATAACGTATAACGTATAACGTATAACGTATGACGTATAACGTATAACGTATAACGTATAACGTATAAAGAATAACGTATAACGTATAACGTATAACGTATAACGTATAACGTATAACGTATAACGAATAACGTATGACGTATAACGTATGACGTATAACGTATAACGTATAACGTATAACGTATAACGTATAATGTATAACGTATAACGTATAACGTACAACGTATAACGTAGAACGTATAACGTATAACGTATAACGTATAACGTATAACGTATAACGTATAACGTATAACGTATAACGTATAACGTATAACGTATAACGTATAACGTATAACGTATAACGTATAACGTATAACGTATAACGTATAACGTATGCCGTATAACGTATAACGTATAACGTATAACGTATCACGAATAACGTAATACGTATAACGCATAACGTATAACGTATAACGTGTAACGAAGAACGTATAACGAATTTCGTAAAACGTATTACGTATTACATATTTCGTATAACGTATAACATGTATCGTATAACTTATGACATATAACTTATAACGTATAACGTATAACGTATAACTTTTAACGAAAAACGTATAACGTATAACGTATAACGTATAACTTGTAACGAAAAACGTATAACGAATAACGTAAAACGTATGAAGCATTACATACTACGTATAACGTATAGCGTATAACGTATAACGTATAGCGTATAACGTATAACGTATAACGTATAACGTATACCGTATAACGTATAACGTATAACGTATAACGTATAACGTATCACGAATAACGTAAAACGTATAACGCAAAACGTATAACGTATAACGTGTAACGAAGAACGTATAACGAATATCGTAAAACGTATTACGTATTACATATTTCGTATAACGTATAACGTATAAAGTATAAAGTATAACGTATAACGTATAACGTATAACGTATAACGTATAACGTATGACGTATAACGTATAACGTATAACGTATAACGTATAAAGAATAACGTATAACGTATAACGTATAACGTATAACGTATAACGTATAACGTATAACGAATAACGTATGACGTATAACGTATGACGTATATCGTATAACGTATAACGTATAACGTATAACGTATAACGTATAACGTATAACGTATAACGTATTACGTATAACGTATAACGTATAACGTATAACGTATAACGTATAACGTATAACGTATAACGAATAACGTATAACGTATAACGTGTAACGAATAACGTATAACGTATAACGTATAACGTATAACGTTTCACGTATAACGTACAACGTATAACGTATAACGTATAACGTATAACGTATAACGTATAACGTATAACGTATAACGTATAACGTATAACGTATAACGTATAACGTATAACGTATAACGTATAACGTATAACGTATAACGTATAACGTACAACGTACAACGTATAACATCTAACGTATAACGTGTAACGTGTAACGTATAACGTATAACGTATAACGTATAACGTATAACGTATAACGTATAACGTATAACGTATAACGTATAACGTATAACGTATGACGTATAATGTATAACGTATAACGTATAACGTATAAAGAATAACGTATAACGTATAACGTATAACGTATAACGTATAACATATAACGTATAACGAATAACGTATGACGTATAACGTATGACGTATAACGTATAACGTATAACGTATGACGTATAACGTATAACGTACAACGTATAACGTATAACGTATAACGTATAACGTATAACGTATAACGTACAACGTATAACGTATAACGTATAACGTATAGCATGTAACGTATAACTTATCACGTATAACGTATAACGTATAACGTATAACGTATAACGTATAACGTATAACGTATAACGTATAACGTATAACGTATAACGTATAACGTATAACGTATAACGTATAACGTATAACGTCTAACGTATAACTTATCACGTATAACGTATAACGTATAACGTATAACGTATAACGTATAACGTATAACGTATAACGTAGAACGTATAACGTATCAGGTATAACGTATTACGAATTACGTATAACGTATAACGTATAACGTATAACGTATGACGTATAACGTATAACGTGTAACGTATAACGTATAACGTATAACGTATAGCATGTAACGTATAACGTATAACGTATAACGTATAACATATAACGTATAACGTATAACGTATAACGTATAACGTATAACGTATAACGTATAACGTATAACGTATAACGTATAACGTATAACGTATAACGTATAACGTATAACGTATGACGTATAACGTATAACGTATAACGTATAACGTATAACGTATAAAGAATAACGTATAACGTATAACGTATAACGTATAACGTATAACATATAACGTATAACGAATAACGTATGACGTATAACGTATGACGTATAACGTATAACGTATAACGTATGACGTATAACGTATAACGTACAACGTATAACGTATAACGTATAACGTATAACGTATAACGTATAACGTACAACGTATAACGTATAACGTATAACGTATAGCATGTAACGTATAACTTATCACGTATAACGTATAACGTATAACGTATAACGTATAACGTATAACGTATAACGTATAACGTATAACGTATAACGTATAACGTATAACGTATAACGTATAACGTATAACGTATAACGTATAACGTCTAACGTATAACTTATCACGTATAACGTATAACGTATAACGTATAACGTATAACGTATAACGTATAACGTATAACGTATAACGTATAACGTAGAACGTATAACGTATCAGGTATAACGTATTACGAATTACGTATAACGTATAACGTATAACGTATAACGTATGACGTATAACGTATAACGTGTAACGTATAACGTATAACGTATAACGTATAACGTATAGCATGTAACGTATAACGTATAACGTATAACGTATAACATATAACGTATAACGTATAACGTATAACGTATAACGTATAACGTATAACGTATAACGTATAACGTATAACGTATGCCGTATAACGTATAACGTATAACGTATAACGTATCACGAGTAACGTAATACGTATAACGCATAACGTATAACGTATAACGTGTAACGAAGAACGTATAACGAATATCGTAAAACGTATTACGTATTACATATTTCGTATAACGTATAACATGAATCGTATAACTTATGACATATAACTTATAACGTATAACGTATAACGTATAACTTGTAACGAAAAACGTATAACGAATAACGTAAAACGTATGAAGCATTGCATATTACGTATAACGTATAGCGTATAACATATAACGTATAGCGTATAACGTATAACGTATAACGTATAACGTATACCGTATAACGTATAACGTATAACGTATAACGTATAACGTATCACGAATAACGTAAAACGTATAACGCAAAACGTATAACGTATAACGTGTAACGAAGAACGTATAACGAATATCGTAAAACGTATTACGTATTACATATTTCGTATAACGTATAACGTATAAAGTATAACGTATAACGTATAACGTATAACGTATAACGTATAACGTATGACGTATAACGTATAACGTATAACGTATAACGTATAAAGAATAACGTATAACGTATAACGTATAACGTATAACGTATAACGTATAACGTATAACGTATAACGAATAACGTATGACGTATAACGTATGACGTATATCGTATAACGTATAACGTATAACGTATAACGTATAACGTACAACGTATAACGTATAACGTATAACGTATAGCATGTAACGTATAACTTATCACGTATAACGTATAACGTATAACGTATAACGTATAACGTATAACATATAACGTATAACGAATAACGTATGACGTATAACGTATGACGTATAACGTATAACGTATAACGTATGACGTATAACGTATAACGTACAACGTATAACGTATAACGTATAACGTATAACGTATAACGTATAACGTACAACGTATAACGTATAACGTATAACGTATAGCATGTAACGTATAACTTATCACGTATAACGTATAACGTATAACGTATAACGTATAACGTATAACGTATAACGTATAACGTATAACGTATAACGTCTAACGTATAACGCATAACGTATAACGTATAACGTATAACGTATAACGTATAACGTATAACGTATAAAGAATAACGTATAACGTATAACGTATAACGTACAACGTATAACGTATAACGAATAACGTATGACGTATAACGTATGACGTATAACGTATAACGTATAACTTATAACGTATAACGTATAACGTACAACGTATAACGTATAACGTATAACGTATAGCATGTAACGTATAACTTATTACGTATAACGTATAACGTATAACGTATAACGTATAACGTATAACGTATTACGTATAACGTATAACGTATAACGTATAACGTATAACGTATAACGTATAACGAATAACGTATAACGTATAACGTGTAACGAATAACGTATAACGTATAACGTATAACGTATAACGTTTCACGTATAACGTATAACGTATAACGTATAACGTTTCACGTATAACGTTTCACGTATAACGTATAACGTATAACGTATAACGTTTCACGTATAACGTATAACGTATAACGTATAACGTATAACGTATAACGTATAACGTATAACGTATAACGTATAACGTATAACGTATAACGTATAACGTATAACGTATAACGTATAACGTATAACGTATAACGTATAACGTATAACGTATAACGTATAACGTATAACGTATAACGTATAACGTATAACGTATGACGTATAACGTATAACGTATAACGTATAACGTATAAAGAATAACGTATAACGTATAACGTATAACGTATAACGTATAACGTATAACGTATAACGAATAACGTATGACGTATAACGTATGACGTATATCGTATAACGTATAACGTATAACGTATAACGTATAACGTATAACGTATAACGTATAACGTATTACGTATAACGTATAACGTATAACGTATAACGTATAACGTATAACGTATAACGAATAACGTATAACGTATAACGTGTAACGAATAACGTATAACGTATAACGTATAACGTATAACGTTTCACGTATAACGTACAACGTATAACGTATAACGTATAACGTATAACGTATAACGTATAACGTATAACGTATAACGTATAACGTATAACGTATAACGTATAACGTATAACGTATAACGTATAACGTATAACGTATAACGTACAACGTACAACGTATAACATCTAACGTATAACGTGTAACGTGTAACGTATAACGTATAACGTATAACGTATAACGTATAACGTATAACGTATAACGTATAACGTATAACGTATAACGTATGACGTATAATGTATAACGTATAACGTATAACGTATAAAGAATAACGTATAACGTATAACGTATAACGTATAACGTATAACATATAACGTATAACGAATAACGTATGACGTATAACGTATGACGTATAACGTATAACGTATAACGTATGACGTATAACGTATAACGTACAACGTATAACGTATAACGTATAACGTATAACGTATAACGTATAACGTACAACGTATAACGTATAACGTATAACGTATAGCATGTAACGTATAACTTATCACGTATAACGTATAACGTATAACGTATAACGTATAACGTATAACGTATAACGTATAACGTATAACGTATAACGTATAACGTATAACGTATAACGTATAACGTATAACGTCTAACGTATAACTTATCACGTATAACGTATAACGTATAACGTATAACGTATAACGTATAACGTATAACGTATAACGTAGAACGTATAACGTATCAGGTATAACGTATTACGAATTACGTATAACGTATAACGTATAACGTATAACGTATAACGTATGACGTATAACGTATAACGTGTAACGTATAACGTATAACGTATAACGTATAGCATGTAACGTATAACGTATAACGTATAACGTATAACATATAACGTATAACGTATAACGTATAACGTATAACGTATAACGTATAACGTATAACGTATAACGTATAACGTATAACGTATAACGTATAACGTATAACGTATAACGTATGACGTATAACGTATAACGTATAACGTATAACGTATAAAGAATAACGTATAACGTATAACGTATAACGTATAACGTATAACATATAACGTATAACGAATAACGTATGACGTATAACGTATGACGTATAACGTATAACGTATAACGTATGACGTATAACGTATAACGTACAACGTATAACGTATAACGTATAACGTATAACGTATAACGTATAACGTACAACGTATAACGTATAACGTATAACGTATAGCATGTAACGTATAACTTATCACGTATAACGTATAACGTATAACGTATAACGTATAACGTATAACGTATAACGTATAACGTATAACGTATAACGTATAACGTATAACGTATAACGTATAACGTATAACGTCTAACGTATAACTTATCACGTATAACGTATAACGTATAACGTATAACGTATAACGTATAACGTATAACGTATAACGTATAACGTATAACGTATAACGTAGAACGTATAACGTATCAGGTATAACGTATTACGAATTACGTATAACGTATAACGTATAACGTATAACGTATGACGTATAACGTATAACGTGTAACGTATAACGTATAACGTATAACGTATAGCATGTAACGTATAACGTATAACGTATAACGTATAACATATAACGTATAACGTATAACGTATAACGTATAACGTATAACGTATAACGTATAACGTATAACGTATGCCGTATAACGTATAACGTATAACGTATAACGTATCACGAGTAACGTAATACGTATAACGCATAACGTATAACGTATAACGTGTAACGAAGAACGTATAACGAATATCGTAAAACGTATTACGTATTACATATTTCGTATAACGTATAACATGTATCGTATAACTTATGACATATAACTTATAACGTATAACGTATAACGTATAACTTGTAACGAAAAACGTATAACGAATAACGTAAAACGTATGAAGCATTGCATATTACGTATAACGTATAGCGTATAACATATAACGTATAGCGTATAACGTATAACGTATAACGTATAACGTATACCGTATAACGTATAACGTATAACGTATAACGTATAACGTATCACGAATAACGTAAAACGTATAACGCAAAACGTATAACGTATAACGTGTAACGAAGAACGTATAACGAATATCGTAAAACGTATTACGTATTACATATTTCGTATAACGTATAACGTATAAAGTATAACGTATAACGTATAACGTATAACGTATAACGTATAACGTATGACGTATAACGTATAACGTATAACGTATAACGTATAAAGAATAACGTATAACGTATAACGTATAACGTATAACGTATAACGTATAACGTATAACGAATAACGTATGACGTATAACGTATGACGTATATCGTATAACGTATAACGTATAACGTATAACGTATAACGTACAACGTATAACGTATAACGTATAACGTATAGCATGTAACGTATAACTTATCACGTATAACGTATAACGTATAACGTATAACGTATAACGTATAACATATAACGTATAACGAATAACGTATGACGTATAACGTATGACGTATAACGTATAACGTATAACGTATGACGTATAACGTATAACGTACAACGTATAACGTATAACGTATAACGTATAACGTATAACGTATAACGTACAACGTATAACGTATAACGTATAACGTATAGCATGTAACGTATAACTTATCACGTATAACGTATAACGTATAACGTATAACGTATAACGTATAACGTATAACGTATAACGTATAACGTATAACGTCTAACGTATAACGCATAACGTATAACGTATAACGTATAACGTATAACGTATAACGTATAAAGAATAACGTATAACGTATAACGTATAACGTACAACGTATAACGTATAACGAATAACGTATGACGTATAACGTATGACGTATAACGTATAACGTATAACTTATAACGTATAACGTATAACGTACAACGTATAACGTATAACGTATAACGTATAGCATGTAACGTATAACTTATTACGTATAACGTATAACGTATAACGTATAACGTATAACGTATAACGTATTACGTATAACGTATAACGTATAACGTATAACGTATAACGTATAACGTATAACGAATAACGTATAACGTATAACGTGTAACGAATAACGTATAACGTATAACGTATAACGTATAACGTTTCACGTATAACGTATAACGTATAACGTATAACGTTTCACGTATAACGTTTCACGTATAACGTATAACGTATAACGTATAACGTTTCACGTATAACGTATAACGTATAACGTATAACGTATAACGTATAACGTATAACGTATAACGTATAACGTATAACGTATAACGTATAACGTATAACGTATAACGTATAACGTATAACGTATAACGTAAAACGTATAACGTATAACGTATAACGTATAACGTATAACCTATAACGTATAACGCATAACGTATAACGCATAACGTATAACGTATAACGTATGACGTATAACGTATAACGTATAAAGTATAACGTATAAAGAATAACGTATAACGTATAACGTATAACGTATAACGTATAACGTATAACGTATAACGTATAACGAATAACGTATGACGTATAACGTATAACGTATAACGTATAACGTATAACGTATAACGTATAACGTATAACGTATAACGTATAACGTATAACGTATAACGTCTAACGTATAACGTATAACGTATAACGTATAACGTATAACGTATAACGTATTACGTATAACGTATAACGTATAACGTATAACGTATAACGTATAACGTATAACGAATAACGTATAACGTATAACGTGTAACGAATAACGTATAACGTATAACGTATAACGTATAACGTATAACGTATAACGTATAACGTATAACGTATAACGTTTC
Organism: Ptiloglossa arizonensis; assembly: GCF_051014685.1. Taxonomy (NCBI): domain Eukaryota; kingdom Metazoa; phylum Arthropoda; class Insecta; order Hymenoptera; family Colletidae; genus Ptiloglossa; species Ptiloglossa arizonensis. The sequence continues at coordinate 89,566 of NW_027478450.1, read as the reverse complement.
ACGTATAACGTATAACGTATAACGTATAACGTATAACGTATAACGTATAACGTATGACGTATAACGTATAACGTATAAAGTATAACGTATAAAGAATAACGTATAACGTATAACGTATAACGTATAACGTATAACGTATAACGTATAACGTATAACCAATAGCATGTAACGTATAACTTATCACGTATAACGTATAACATATAACGAATAACGTATAACGCATAACGTATAACGTATAACGTATAACGTATAACGTATAACGTATAACGTATAACGTATAACGTATAACGTATAACGTATAACGTATAACGTATAACGTATAACGTATAACGTCTAACGTATAACGTATAACGTATAACGTATAACGTATAACGAATAAAGTATGACGTATAACGTATGACGTATATCGTATAACGTATAACGTATAACGTATAACGTATAACGTATAACGTATAACGTATAACGTATAACGTATAACGTATAACGTATAACGTATGACGTATAACGTATAACGTATAACTTATAACGTATAAAGAATAACGTATAACGTATAACGTATAACGTATAACGTATAACGTATAACGTATAAAGAATAACGTATAACGTATAACGTATAACGTATAACGTATAACGTATAACGAATAAAGTATGACGTATAACGTATGACGTATATCGTATAACGTATAACGTATAACGTATAAAGAATAACGTATAACGTATAACGTATAACTTATCACGTATTACGTATAACGTATAACGTATAACGTATAACGTATAACGTATAACGTATAACGTATAACGTATAACGTATAACGTATAACGTATAACGTATAACGTATAACATCTAACGTATAACGTGTAACGTATAACGTATAACGTATAACGTATAACGTATAACGTATAACGTATAACGTATAACGTATAACGTATAACGTATGACGTATAACGTATAACGTATAACTTATAACGTATAAAGAATAACGTATAACGTATAACGTATAACGTATAACGTATAACGTATAACGTATAAAGAATAACGTATAACGTATAACGTATAACGTATAACGTATAACGTATAACGAATAAAGTATGACGTATAACGTATGACGTATATCGTATAACGTATAACGTATAACGTATAACGTATAACGTATAACGTATAACGTATAACGTATAACGTATAACGTATAACGTCTAACGTATAACGTATAACGTATAACGTATAACGTATAACGTATAACGTATAACGTATAACGTATTACGAATAACGTATAACGTATAACGTATAACGTATAACGTATAACGTATAACGTATAACGTATAACGCATAACGTATAACGTATAACGAATAACTTATAACGTATAACGTATAACGTTTCACGTATAACGTATAACGTATAACGTATAACGTATAACGTATAACGTATAACGTATGATGTATAACGTATAACGTATAACGTATAACGTATAAAGAATAACGTATAACGTATAACGTATAACGTATAACGTATAACGTATAACGAATGACGTATGACGTATAACGTATGACGTATAACGTATAACGTATAACGTATAACGTATAACGTATAACGTACAACGTATAACGTATAACGTATAACGTATAGCATGTAACGTATAACTTATCACGTATAACGTATAACGTATAACGTATAACGTATAACGTATAACGTATGACGTATAACGTATAACGTATAACGTATAACGTATAAAGAATAACGTATAACGTATAACGTATAACTTATCACGTATTACGTATAACGTATAACGTATAACGTATAACGTATAACGTAGAACGTATAACGTATCAGGTATAACGTATTACGAATTACGTATAACGTATAACGTATAACGTATAACGTATGACGTATAACGTATAACGTATAACGTATAACGTACAACGTATAGCATGTAACGTATAACTTATAACGTATAACGTACAACGTATAACGTATAACGTATAACGTACAACGTATAACGTATAACGTATAACGTATAGCATGTAACGTATAACGTATAACGTATAACGTATAACGTATAACGTATAACGTATAACGTATAACGTATAACGTATAACGTATAACGTATAACGTATAACGTATAACGTATAACGTATAACGTATAACGTATAACGTATAACGTATAACGTATAACGTATAACGTATAACGTATAACGTATAACGTATAACGTATAACGTATAACGTATGACGTATAACGTATAACGTATAACGTATAACGTATAAAGAATAACGTATAACGTATAACGTATAACTTATCACGTATTACGTATAACGTATAACGTATAACGTATAACGTATAACGTAGAACGTATAACGTATCAGGTATAACGTATTACGAATTACGTGTAACGTATAACGTAAAACGTATAACGAATAACGCATAACGTATAACGTATAACGTATATCGTATAACGTATAACGTATAACGTATGACGTATAACGTATGACGTATAACGTATAACGTATAACGTATAACGTATAACGTATAACGTATAACGTATGACGTATAACGTATAACGTATAACGTATAACGTATAAAGAATAACGTATAACGTATCACGAATAACGTAATACGTATAACGTATAACGAATAACGTATAACGTATAACGTATAACGTAGAACGTATAACGTATCAGGTATAACGTATTACGAATTACGTGTAACGTATAACGTAAAACGTATAACGAATAACGCATAACGTATAACGTATAACGTATATCGTATAACGTATAACGTATAACGTATGACGTATAACGTATGACGTATAACGTATAACGTATAACGTATAACGTATAACGTATAACGTATAACGTATAAAGAATAACGTATAACGTATAACGTATAACGTATAACGTATAACGTATAACGAATGACGTATGACGTATAACGTATGACGTATAACGTATAACGTATAACGTATAACGTATAACGTATAACGTATAACGTATAACGTACAACGTATAACGTATAACGTATAACGTATAGCATGTAACGTATAACTTATCACGTATAACGTATAACGTATAACGTATAACGTATAACGTATAACGTATGACGTATAACGTATAACGTATAACGTATAACGTATAAAGAATAACGTATAACGTATAACGTATAACTTATCACGTATTACGTATAACGTATAACGTATAACGTATAACGTATAACGTATAACGTAGAACGTATAACGTATCAGGTATAACGTATTACGAATTGCGTATAACGTATAACGTATAACGTATAACGTATAACGTATAACGTATAACGTATAACGTATAACGTATAACGTATCACGAATAACGTAAAACGTATAACGCAAAACGTATAACGTATAACGTGTAACGAAGAACGTATAACGAATATCGTAAAACGTATTACGTATTACATATTTCGTATAACGTATAACGTATAAAGTATAACGTATAACGTATAACGTATAACGTATAACGTATGACGTATAACGTATAACGTATAACGTATAACGTATAAAGAATAACGTATAACGTATAACGTATAACGTATAACGTATAACGTATAACGTATAACGAATAAAGTATGACGTATAACGTATGACGTATATCGTATAACGTATAACGTATAACGTATAACGTATAACGTATAACGTATAACGTATAACGTATTACGTATAACGTATAACGTATAACGTATAACGTATAACGTATAACGTATAACGAATAACGTATAACGTATAACGTGTAACGAATAACGTATAACGTATAACGTATAACGTATAACGTATAACGTATAACGTATAACGTATAACGCATAACGTATAACGTATAACGAATAACTTATAACGTATAACGTATAACGTTTCACGTATAACGTATAACGTATAACGTATAACGTATAACGTATAACGTATAACGTATGATGTATAACGTATAACGTATAACGTATAACGTATAAAGAATAACGTATAACGTATAACGTATAACGTATAACGTATAACGTATAACGAATGACGTATGACGTATAACGTATGACGTATAACGTATAACGTATAACGTATAACGTATAACGTATAACGTACAACGTATAACGTATAACGTATAACGTATAGCATGTAACGTATAACTTATCACGTATAACGTATAACGTATAACGTATAACGTATAACGTATAACGCATAACGTATAACGTATAACGAATAACTTATAACGTATAACGTATAACGTTTCACGTATAACGTATAACGTATAACGTATAACGTATAACGTATAACGTATAACGTATGATGTATAACGTATAACGTATAACGTATAACGTATAAAGAATAACGTATAACGTATAACGTATAACGTATAACGTATAACGTATAACGAATGACGTATGACGTATAACGTATGACGTATAACGTATAACGTATAACGTATAACGTATAACGTATAACGTACAACGTATAACGTATAACGTATAACGTATAGCATGTAACGTATAACTTATCACGTATAACGTATAACGTATAACGTATAACGTATAACGTATAACGTATAACGTATGACGTATAACGTATAACGTATAACGTATAACGTATAACGTATAACGTATAACGTATAACGTATAACGTATAACGTATAACATCTAACGTATAACGTGTAACGTATAACGTATAACGTATAACGTATAACGTATAACGTATAACGTATAACGTATAACGTATAACGTATAACGTATGACGTATAACGTATAACGTATAACTTATAACGTATAAAGAATAACGTATAACGTATAACGTATAACGTATAACGTATAACGTATAACGTATAACGTATAAAGAATAACGTATAACGTATAACGTATAACGTATAACGTATAACGTATAACGAATAAAGTATGACGTATAACGTATGACGTATAACGTATAACGTATAACGTATAACGTATAAAGAATAACGTATAACGTATAACGTATAACTTATCACGTATTACGTATAACGTATAACGTATAACGTATAACGTATAACGTATAACGTATAACGTATAACGTATAACGTATAACGTATAACGTATAACGTATAACGTATAACATCTAACGTATAACGTGTAACGTATAACGTATAACGTATAACGTATAACGTATAACGTATAACGTATAACGTATAACGTATAACGTATAACGTATGACGTATAACGTATAACGTATAACTTATAACGTATAAAGAATAACGTATAACGTATAACGTATAACGTATAACGTATAACGTATAACGTATAAAGAATAACGTATAACGTATAACGTATAACGTATAACGTATAACGTATAACGAATAAAGTATGACGTATAACGTATGACGTATATCGTATAACGTATAACGTATAACGTATAACGTATAACGTATAACGTATAACGTATAACGTATAACGTATAACGTATAACGTATAACGTATAACGTATAACGTATAACGTATAACGTATAACGTATAACGTATAACGTATAACGTATTACGAATAACGTATAACGTATAACGTATAACGTATAACGTATAACGTATAACGTATAACGTATAACGCATAACGTATAACGTATAACGAATAACTTATAACGTATAACGTATAACGTTTCACGTATAACGTATAACGTATAACGTATAACGTATAACGTATAACGTATAACGTATGATGAATAACGTATAACGTATAACGTATAACGTATAAAGAATAACGTATAACGTATAACGTATAACGTATAACGTATAACGTATAACGAATGACGTATGACGTATAACGTATGACGTATAACGTATAACGTATAACGTATAACGTATAACGTATAACGTACAACGTATAACGTATAACGTATAACGTATAGCATGTAACGTATAACTTATCACGTATAACGTATAACGTATAACGTATAACGTATAACGTATAACGTATGACGTATAACGTATAACGTATAACGTATAACGTATAAAGAATAACGTATAACGTATAACGTATAACTTATCACGTATTACGTATAACGTATAACGTATAACGTATAACGTATAACGTAGAACGTATAACGTATCAGGTATAACGTATTACGAATTACGTATAACGTATAACGTATAACGTATAACGTATGACGTATAACGTATAACGTATAACGTATAACGTACAACGTATAGCATGTAACGTATAACTTATAACGTATAACGTACAACGTATAACGTATAACGTATAACGTACAACGTATAACGTATAACGTATAACGTATAGCGTGTAACGTATAACGTATAACGTATAACGTATAACGTATAACGTATAACGTATAACGTATAACGTATAACGTATAACGTATAACGTATAACGTATAACGTATAACGTATAACGTATAACGTATAACGTATAACGTATAACGTATAACGTATAACGTATAACGTATAACGTATAACGTATAACGTATAACGTATAACGTATGACGTATAACGTATAACGTATAACGTATAACGTATAAAGAATAACGTATAACGTATAACGTATAACTTATCACGTATTACGTATAACGTATAACGTATAACGTATAACGTATAACGTAGAACGTATAACGTATCAGGTATAACGTATTACGAATTACGTGTAACGTATAACGTAAAACGTATAACGAATAACGCATAACGTATAACGTATAACGTATATCGTATAACGTATAACGTATAACGTATGACGTATAACGTATGACGTATAACGTATAACGTATAACGTATAACGTATAACGTATAACGTATGACGTATAACGTATAACGTATAACGTATAACGTATAAAGAATAACGTATAACGTATCACGAATAACGTAATACGTATAACGTATAACGAATAACGTATAACGTATAACGTATAACGTAGAACGTATAACGTATCAGGTATAACGTATTACGAATTACGTGTAACGTATAACGTATAACGTATAAAGAATAACGTATAACGTATAACGTATAACTTATCACGTATTACGTATAACGTATAACGTATAACGTATAACGTATAACGTATAACGTATAACGTATAACGTATAACGAATAACGTATAACGTATAACGTATAACGTATAACATCTAACGTATAACGTGTAACGTATAACGTATAACGTATAACGTATGACGTATAACGTATAACGTATAACGTATAACGTATGACGTATAACGTATAACGTATAACGTATAACGTATAAAGAATAACGTATAACGTATCACGAATAACGTAATACGTATAACGTATAACGAATAACGTATGACGTGTAACGAAGAACGTATAACGAATTTCGTAAAACGTATTACGTATTACATATTTCGTATAACGTATAACATGTATCGTATAACTTATGACATATAACTTATAACGTATAACGTATAACGTATAACTTGTAACGAAAAACGTATAACGAATAACGTAAAACGTATGAAGCATTACATACTACGTATAACGTATAGCGTATAACGTATAACGTATAGCGTATAACGTATAACGTATAACGTATAACGTATTCCGTATAACGTATAACGTATAACGTATAACGTATAACGTATAACGTATAACGTATAACGTATAACGTATGACGTATAACGTATAACGTATAACTTATAACGTATAAAGAATAACGTATAACGTATAACGTATAACGTATAACGTATAACGTGTAACGTATAAAGAATAACGTATAACGTATAACGTATAACGTATAACGTATAACGTATAACGAATAAAGTATGACGTATAACGTATGACGTATAACGTATAACGTATAACGTATAACGTATAAAGAATAACGTATAACGTATAACGTATAACTTATCACGTATTACGTATAACGTATAACGTATAACGTATAACGTATAACGTATAACGTATAACGTATAACGTATAACGTTATAACGAATAACGTATAACGTATAACGTATAACGTATAACATCTAACGTATAACGTGTAACGTATAACGTATAACGTATAACGTATAACGTATAACGTATAACGTATAACGTATAACGTATAACGTATAACGTATGACGTATAACGTATAACGTATAACTTATAACGTATAAAGAATAACGTATAACGTATAACGTATAACGTATAACGTATAACGTATAACGTATAAAGAATAACGTATAACGTATAACGTATAACGTATAACGTATAACGTATAACGAATAAAGTATGACGTATAACGTATGACGTATATCGTATAACGTATAACGTATAACGTATAACGTATAACGTATAACGTATAACGTATAACGTATAACGTATAACGTATAACGTATAACGTCTAACGTATAACGTATAACGTATAACGTATAACGTATAACGTATAACGTATAACGTATAACGTATTACGAATAACGTATAACGTATAACGTATAACGTATAACGTATAACGTATAACGTATAACGTATAACGCATAACGTATAACGTATAACGAATAACTTATAACGTATAACGTATAACGTTTCACGTATAACGTATAACGTATAACGTATAACGTATAACGTATAACGTATAACGTATGATGTATAACGTATAACGTATAACGTATAACGTATAAAGAATAACGTATAACGTATAACGTATAACGTATAACGTATAACGTATAACGAATGACGTATGACGTATAACGTATGACGTATAACGTATAACGTATAACGTATAACGTATAACGTATAACGTACAACGTATAACGTATAACGTATAACGTATAGCATGTAACGTATAACTTATCACGTATAACGTATAACGTATAACGTATAACGTATAACGTATAACGTATGACGTATAACGTATAACGTATAACGTATAACGTATAAAGAATAACGTATAACGTATCACGAATAACGTAATACGTATAACGTATAACGAATAACGTATAACGTATAACGTATAACGTAGAACGTATAACGTATCAGGTATAACGTATTACGAATTACGTGTAACGTATAACGTATAACGTATAAAGAATAACGTATAACGTATAACGTATAACTTATCACGTATTACGTATAACGTATAACGTATAACGTATAACGTATAACGTATAACGTATAACGTATAACGTATAACGAATAACGTATAACGTATAACGTATAACGTATAACATCTAACGTATAACGTGTAACGTATAACGTATAACGTATAACGTATGACGTATAACGTATAACGTATAACGTATAACGTATGACGTATAACGTATAACGTATAACGTATAACGTATAAAGAATAACGTATAACGTATCACGAATAACGTAATACGTATAACGTATAACGAATAACGTATGACGTGTAACGAAGAACGTATAACGAATTTCGTAAAACGTATTACGTATTACATATTTCGTATAACGTATAACATGTATCGTATAACTTATGACATATAACTTATAACGTATAACGTATAACGTATAACTTGTAACGAAAAACGTATAACGAATAACGTAAAACGTATGAAGCATTACATACTACGTATAACGTATAGCGTATAACGTATAACGTATAGCGTATAACGTATAACGTATAACGTATAACGTATTCCGTATAACGTATAACGTATAACGTATAACGTATAACGTATAACGTATAACGTATAACGTATAACGTATGACGTATAACGTATAACGTATAACTTATAACGTATAAAGAATAACGTATAACGTATAACGTATAACGTATAACGTATAACGTGTAACGTATAAAGAATAACGTATAACGTATAACGTATAACGTATAACGTATAACGTATAACGAATAAAGTATGACGTATAACGTATGACGTATAACGTATAACGTATAACGTATAACGTATAACGTATAACGTATAACATCTAACGTATAACGTGTAACGTATAACGTATAACGTATAACGTATAACGTATAACGTATAACGTATAACGTATAACGTATAACGTATAACGTATGACGTATAACGTATAACGTATAACTTATAACGTATAAAGAATAACGTATAACGTATAACGTATAACGTATAACGTATAACGTATAACGTATAAAGAATAACGTATAACGTATAACGTATAACGTATAACGTATAACGTATAACGAATAAAGTATGACGTATAACGTATGACGTATATCGTATAACGTATAACGTATAACGTATAACGTATAACGTATAACGTATAACGTATAACGTATAACGTATAACGTATAACGTATAACGTCTAACGTATAACGTATAACGTATAACGTATAACGTATAACGTATAACGTATAACGTATAACGTATTACGAATAACGTATAACGTATAACGTATAACGTATAACGTATAACGTATAACGTATAACGTATAACGCATAACGTATAACGTATAACGAATAACTTATAACGTATAACGTATAACGTTTCACGTATAACGTATAACGTATAACGTATAACGTATAACGTATAACGTATAACGTATGATGTATAACGTATAACGTATAACGTATAACGTATAAAGAATAACGTATAACGTATAACGTATAACGTATAACGTATAACGTATAACGAATGACGTATGACGTATAACGTATGACGTATAACGTATAACGTATAACGTATAACGTATAACGTATAACGTACAACGTATAACGTATAACGTATAACGTATAGCATGTAACGTATAACTTATCACGTATAACGTATAACGTATAACGTATAACGTATAACGTATAACGTATGACGTATAACGTATAACGTATAACGTATAACGTATAAAGAATAACGTATAACGTATAACGTATAACTTATCACGTATTACGTATAACGTATAACGTATAACGTATAACGTATAACGTAGAACGTATAACGTATCAGGTATAACGTATTACGAATTACGTATAACGTATAACGTATAACGTATAACGTATGACGTATAACGTATAACGTATAACGTATAACGTACAACGTATAGCATGTAACGTATAACTTATAACGTATAACGTACAACGTATAACGTATAACGTATAACGTACAACGTATAACGTATAACGTATAACGTATAGCATGTAACGTATAACGTATAACGTATAACGTATACGTATAACGTATAACGTATAACGTATAACGTATAACGTATAACGTATAACGTATAACGTATAACGTATAACGTATAACGTATAACGTATAACGTATAACGTATAACGTATAACGTATAACGTATAACGTATAACGTATAACGTATAACGTATAACGTATAACGTATAACGTATGAACGTATAACGTATAACGTATAACGTATAAAGAATAACGTATAACGTATAACGTATAACTTATCACGTATTACGTATTACGAATTACGTGTAACGTATAACGTAAAACGTATAACGAATAACGCATAACGTATAACGTATAACGTATATCGTATAACGTATAACGTATAACGTATGACGTATAACGTATGACGTATAACGTATAACGTATAACGTATAACGTATAACGTATAACGTATAACGTATGACGTATAACGTATAACGTATAACGTATAACGTATAAAGAATAACGTATAACGTATCACGAATAACGTAATACGTATAACGTATAACGAATAACGTATAACGTATAACGTATAACGTAGAACGTATAACGTATCAGGTATAACGTATTACGAATTACGTGTAACGTATAACGTAAAACGTATAACGAATAACGCATAACGTATAACGTATAACGTATATCGTATAACGTATAACGTATAACGTATAACGTATAACGTATGACGTATAACGTATAACGTATAACGTATAACGTATAAAGAATAACGTATAACGTATCACGAATAACGTAATACGTATAACGTATAACGAATAACGTATAACGTATAACGTATAACGTAGAACGTATAACGTATCAGGTATAACGTATTACGAATTACGTGTAACGTATAACGTATAACGTATAACGTATAAAGAATAACGTATAACGTATAACGTATAACTTATCACGTATTACGTATAACGTATAACGTATAACGTATAACGTATAACGTATAACGTATAACGTATAACGTATAACGAATAACGTATAACGTATAACGTATAACGTATAACATCTAACGTATAACGTGTAACGTATAACGTATAACGTATAACGTATGACGTATAACGTATAACGTATAACGTATAACGTATGACGTATAACGTATAACGTATAACGTATAACGTATAAAGAATAACGTATAACGTATCACGAATAACGTAATACGTATAACGTATAACGAATAACGTATGACGTGTAACGAAGAACGTATAACGAATTTCGTAAAACGTATTACGTATTACATATTTCGTATAACGTATAACATGTATCGTATAACTTATGACATATAACTTATAACGTATAACGTATAACGTATAACTTGTAACGAAAAACGTATAACGAATAACGTAAAACGTATGAAGCATTACATACTACGTATAACGTATAGCGTATAACGTATAACGTATAGCGTATAACGTATAACGTATAACGTATAACGTATTCCGTATAACGTATAACGTATAACGTATAACGTATAACGTATAACGTATAACGTATAACGTATAACGTATGACGTATAACGTATAACGTATAACTTATAACGTATAAAGAATAACGTATAACGTATAACGTATAACGTATAACGTATAACGTGTAACGTATAAAGAATAACGTATAACGTATAACGTATAACGTATAACGTATAACGTATAACGAATAAAGTATGACGTATAACGTATGACGTATAACGTATAACGTATAACGTATAACGTATAACGTATAACGTATAACATCTAACGTATAACGTGTAACGTATAACGTATAACGTATAACGTATAACGTATAACGTATAACGTATAACGTATAACGTATAACGTATAACGTATGACGTATAACGTATAACGTATAACTTATAACGTATAAAGAATAACGTATAACGTATAACGTATAACGTATAACGTATAACGTATAACGTATAAAGAATAACGTATAACGTATAACGTATAACGTATAACGTATAACGTATAACGAATAAAGTATGACGTATAACGTATGACGTATATCGTATAACGTATAACGTATAACGTATAACGTATAACGTATAACGTATAACGTATAACGTATAACGTATAACGTATAACGTATAACGTCTAACGTATAACGTATAACGTATAACGTATAACGTATAACGTATAACGTATAACGTATAACGTATTACGAATAACGTATAACGTATAACGTATAACGTATAACGTATAACGTATAACGTATAACGTATAACGCATAACGTATAACGTATAACGAATAACTTATAACGTATAACGTATAACGTTTCACGTATAACGTATAACGTATAACGTATAACGTATAACGTATAACGTATAACGTATGATGTATAACGTATAACGTATAACGTATAACGTATAAAGAATAACGTATAACGTATAACGTATAACGTATAACGTATAACGTATAACGAATGACGTATGACGTATAACGTATGACGTATAACGTATAACGTATAACGTATAACGTATAACGTATAACGTACAACGTATAACGTATAACGTATAACGTATAGCATGTAACGTATAACTTATCACGTATAACGTATAACGTATAACGTATAACGTATAACGTATAACGTATGACGTATAACGTATAACGTATAACGTATAACGTATAAAGAATAACGTATAACGTATAACGTATAACTTATCACGTATTACGTATAACGTATAACGTATAACGTATAACGTATAACGTAGAACGTATAACGTATCAGGTATAACGTATTACGAATTACGTATAACGTATAACGTATAACGTATAACGTATGACGTATAACGTATAACGTATAACGTATAACGTACAACGTATAGCATGTAACGTATAACTTATAACGTATAACGTACAACGTATAACGTATAACGTATAACGTACAACGTATAACGTATAACGTATAACGTATAGCATGTAACGTATAACGTATAACGTATAACGTATAACGTATAACGTATAACGTATAACGTATAACGTATAACGTATAACGTATAACGTATAACGTATAACGTATAACGTATAACGTATAACGTATAACGTATAACGTATAACGTATAACGTATAACGTATAACGTATAACGTATAACGTATAACGTATAACGTATAACGTATAACGTATGACGTATAACGTATAACGTATAACGTATAACGTATAAAGAATAACGTATAACGTATAACGTATAACTTATCACGTATTACGTATTACGAATTACGTGTAACGTATAACGTAAAACGTATAACGAATAACGCATAACGTATAACGTATAACGTATATCGTATAACGTATAACGTATAACGTATGACGTATAACGTATGACGTATAACGTATAACGTATAACGTATAACGTATAACGTATAACGTATAACGTATGACGTATAACGTATAACGTATAACGTATAACGTATAAAGAATAACGTATAACGTATCACGAATAACGTAATACGTATAACGTATAACGAATAACGTATAACGTATAACGTATAACGTAGAACGTATAACGTATCAGGTATAACGTATTACGAATTACGTGTAACGTATAACGTAAAACGTATAACGAATAACGCATAACGTATAACGTATAACGTATATCGTATAACGTATAACGTATAACGTATGACGTATAACGTATGACGTATAACGTATAACGTATAACGTATAACGTATAACGTATAACGTATAACGTATAAAGAATAACGTATAACGTATAACGTATAACGTATAACGTATAACGTATAACGAATGACGTATGACGTATAACGTATGACGTATAACGTATAACGTATAACGTATAACGTATAACGTATAACGTATAACGTATAACGTACAACGTATAACGTATAACGTATAACGTATAGCATGTAACGTATAACTTATCACGTATAACGTATAACGTATAACGTATAACGTATAACGTATAACGTATGACGTATAACGTATAACGTATAACGTATAACGTATAAAGAATAACGTATAACGTATAACGTATAACTTATCACGTATTACGTATAACGTATAACGTATAACGTATAACGTATAACGTATAACGTAGAACGTATAACGTATCAGGTATAACGTATTACGAATTGCGTATAACGTATAACGTATAACGTATAACGTATAACGTATAACGTATAACGTATAACGTATAACGTATCACGAATAACGTAAAACGTATAACGCAAAACGTATAACGTATAACGTGTAACGAAGAACGTATAACGAATATCGTAAAACGTATTACGTATTACATATTTCGTATAACGTATAACGTATAAAGTATAACGTATAACGTATAACGTATAACGTATAACGTATGACGTATAACGTATAACGTATAACGTATAACGTATAAAGAATAACGTATAACGTATAACGTATAACGTATAACGTATAACGTATAACGTATAACGTATAACGAATAAAGTATGACGTATAACGTATGACGTATATCGTATAACGTATAACGTATAACGTATAACGTATAACGTATAACGTATAACGTATAACGTATTACGTATAACGTATAACGTATAACGTATAACGTATAACGTATAACGTATAACGAATAACGTATAACGTATAACGTGTAACGAATAACGTATAACGTATAACGTATAACGTATAACGTATAACGTATAACGTATAACGTATAACGCATAACGTATAACGTATAACGAATAACTTATAACGTATAACGTATAACGTTTCACGTATAACGTATAACGTATAACGTATAACGTATAACGTATAACGTATAACGTATGATGTATAACGTATAACGTATAACGTATAACGTATAAAGAATAACGTATAACGTATAACGTATAACGTATAACGTATAAAGAATAACGTATAACGTATAACGTATAACTTATCACGTATTACGTATAACGTATAACGTATAACGTATAACGTATAACGTAGAACGTATAACGTATCAGGTATAACGTATTACGAATTACGTGTAACGTATAACGTAAAACGTATAACGAATAACGCATAACGTATAACGTATAACGTATATCGTATAACGTATAACGTATAACGTATGACGTATAACGTATGACGTATAACGTATAACGTATAACGTATAACGTATAACGTATAACGTATAACGTATGACGTATAACGTATAACGTATAACGTATAACGTATAAAGAATAACGTATAACGTATCACGAATAACGTAATACGTATAACGTATAACGAATAACGTATAACGTATAACGTATAACGTAGAACGTATAACGTATCAGGTATAACGTATTACGAATTACGTGTAACGTATAACGTAAAACGTATAACGAATAACGCATAACGTATAACGTATAACGTATATCGTATAACGTATAACGTATAACGTATGACGTATAACGTATGACGTATAACGTATAACGTATAACGTATAACGTATAACGTATAACGTATAACGTATAAAGAATAACGTATAACGCATAACGTATAACGTATAACGTATAACGTATAACGAATGACGTATGACGTATAACGTATGACGTATAACGTATAACGTATAACGTATAACGTATAACGTATAACGTATAACGTATAACGTACAACGTATAACGTATAACGTATAACGTATAGCATGTAACGTATAACTTATCACGTATAACGTATAACGTATAACGTATAACGTATAACGTATAACGTATGACGTATAACGTATAACGTATAACGTATAACGTATAAAGAATAACGTATAACGTATAACGTATAACTTATCACGTATTACGTATAACGTATAACGTATAACGTATAACGTATAACGTATAACGTAGAACGTATAACGTATCAGGTATAACGTATTACGAATTGCGTATAACGTATAACGTATAACGTATAACGTATAACGTATAACGTATAACGTATAACGTATAACGTATCACGAATAACGTAAAACGTATAACGCAAAACGTATAACGTATAACGTGTAACGAAGAACGTATAACGAATATCGTAAAACGTATTACGTATTACATATTTCGTATAACGTATAACGTATAAAGTATAACGTATAACGTATAACGTATAACGTATAACGTATGACGTATAACGTATAACGTATAACGTATAACGTATAAAGAATAACGTATAACGTATAACGTATAACGTATAACGTATAACGTATAACGTATAACGAATAAAGTATGACGTATAACGTATGACGTATATCGTATAACGTATAACGTATAACGTATAACGTATAACGTATAACGTATAACGTATAACGTATTACGTATAACGTATAACGTATAACGTATACCGTATAACGTATAACGTATAACGAATAACGTATAACGTATAACGTGTAACGAATAACGTATAACGTATAACGTATAACGTATAACGTATAACGTATAACGTATAACGTATAACGCATAACGTATAACGTATAACGAATAACTTATAACGTATAACGTATAACGTTTCACGTATAACGTATAACGTATAACGTATAACGTATAACGTATAACGTATAACGTATGATGTATAACGTATAACGTATAACGTATAACGTATAAAGAATAACGTATAACGTATAACGTATAACGTATAACGTATAACGTATAACGAATGACGTATGACGTATAACGTATGACGTATAACGTATAACGTATAACGTATAACGTATAACGTATAACGTACAACGTATAACGTATAACGTATAACGTATAGCATGTAACGTATAACTTATCACGTATAACGTATAACGTATAACGTATAACGTATAACGTATAACGCATAACGTATAACGTATAACGAATAACTTATAACGTATAACGTATAACGTTTCACGTATAACGTATAACGTATAACGTATAACGTATAACGTATAACGTATAACGTATGATGTATAACGTATAACGTATAACGTATAACGTATAAAGAATAACGTATAACGTATAACGTATAACGTATAACGTATAACGTATAACGAATGACGTATGACGTATAACGTATGACGTATAACGTATAACGTATAACGTATAACGTATATCGTATAACGTACAACGTATAACGTATAACGTATAACGTATAGCATGTAACGTATAACTTATCACGTATAACGTATAACGTATAACGTATAACGTATAACGTATAACGTATGACGTATAACGTATAACGTATAACGTATAACGTATAACGTATAACGTATAACGTATAACGTATAACGTATAACGTATAACATCTAACGTATAACGTGTAACGTATAACGTATAACGTATAACGTATAACGTATAACGTATAACGTATAACGTATAACGTATAACGTATAACGTATGACGTATAACGTATAACGTATAACTTATAACGTATAAAGAATAACGTATAACGTATAACGTATAACGTATAACGTATAACGTATAACGTATAAAGAATAACGTATAACGTATAACGTATAACGTATAACGTATAACGTATAACGAATAAAGTATGACGTATAACGTATGACGTATAACGTATAACGTATAACGTATAACGTATAAAGAATAACGTATAACGTATAACGTATAACTTATCACGTATTACGTATAACGTATAACGTATAACGTATAACGTATAACGTATAACGTATAACGTATAACGTATAACGTATAACGTATAACGTATAACGTATAACGTATAACATCTAACGTATAACGTGTAACGTATAACGTATAACGTATAACGTATAACGTATAACCTATAACGTATAACGTATAACGTATAACGTATAACGTATGACGTATAACGTATAACGTATAACTTATAACGTATAAAGAATAACGTATAACGTATAACGTATAACGTATAACGTATAACGTATAACGTATAAAGAATAACGTATAACGTATAACGTATAACGTATAACGTATAACGTATAACGAATAAAGTATGACGTATAACGTATGACGTATATCGTATAACGTATAACGTATAACGTATAACGTATAACGTATAACGTATAACGTATAACGTATAACGTATAACGTATAACGTCTAACGTATAACGTATAACGTATAACGTATAACGTATAACGTATAACGTATAACGTATAACGTATTACGAATAACGTATAACGTATAACGTATAACGTATAACGTATAACGTATAACGTATAACGTATAACGCATAACGTATAACGTATAACGAATAACTTATAACGTATAACGTATAACGTTTCACGTATAACGTATAACGTAAAACGTATAACGTATAACGTATAACGTATAACGTATGATGTATAACGTATAACGTATAACGTATAACGTATAAAGAATAACGTATAACGTATAACGTATAACGTATAACGTATAACGTATAACGAATGACGTATGACGTATAACGTATGACGTATAACGTATAACGTATAACGTATAACGTATAACGTATAACGTACAACGTATAACGTATAACGTATAACGTATAGCATGTAACGTATAACTTATCACGTATAACGTATAACGTATAACGTATAACGTATAACGTATAACGTATGACGTATAACGTATAACGTATAACGTATAACGTATAAAGAATAACGTATAACGTATAACGTATAACTTATCACGTATTACGTATAACGTATAACGTATAACGTATAACGTATAACGTATAACGTAGAACGTATAACGTATCAGGTATAACGTATTACGAATTACGTATAACGTATAACGTATAACGTATAACGTATGACGTATAACGTATAACGTATAACGTATAACGTACAACGTATAGCATGTAACGTATAACTTATAACGTATAACGTACAACGTATAACGTATAACGTATAACGTACAACGTATAACGTATAACGTATAACGTATAGCATGTAACGTATAACGTATAACGTATAACGTATAACGTATAACGTATAACGTATAACGTATAACGTATAACGTATAACGTATAACGTATAACGTATAACGTATAACGTATAACGTATAACGTATAACGTATAACGTATAACGTATAACGTATAACGTATAACGTATAACGTATAACGTATAACGTATAACGTATAACGTATGACGTATAACGTATAACGTATAACGTATAACGTATAAAGAATAACGTATAACGTATAACGTATAACTTATCACGTATTACGTATAACGTATAACGTATAACGTATAACGTATAACGTAGAACGTATAACGTATCAGGTATAACGTATTACGAATTACGTGTAACGTATAACGTAAAAAGTATAACGAATAACGCATAACGTATAACGTATAACGTATATCGTATAACGTATAACGTATAACGTATGACGTATAACGTATGACGTATAACGTATAACGTAGAACGTATAACGTATAACGTATAACGTATAACGTATGACGTATAACGTATAACGTATAACGTATAACGTATAAAGAATAACGTATAACGTATCACGAATAACGTAATACGTATAACGTATAACGAATAACGTATAACGTATAACGTATAACGTAGAACGTATAACGTATCAGGTATAACGTATTACGAATTACGTGTAACGTATAACGTAAAACGTATAACGAATAACGCATAACGTATAACGTATAACGTATATCGTATAACGTATAACGTATAAAGAATAACGTATAACGTATCACGAATAACGTAATACGTATAACGTATAACGAATAACGTATGACGTGTAACGAAGAACGTATAACGAATTTCGTAAAACGTATTACGTATTACATATTTCGTATAACGTATAACATGTATCGTATAACTTATGACATATAACTTATAACGTATAACGTATAACGTATAACTTGTAACGAAAAACGTATAACGAATAACGTAAAACGTATGAAGCATTACATACTACGTATAACGTATAGCGTATAACGTATAACGTATAGCGTATAACGTATAACGTATAACGTATAACGTATTCCGTATAACGTATAACGTATAACGTATAACGTATAACGTATCACGAATAACGTAAAACGTATAACGCAAAACGTATAACGTATAACGTGTAACGAAGAACGTATAACGAATATCGTAAAACGTATTACGTATTACATATTTCGTATAACGTATAACGTATAAAGTATAACGTATAACGTATAACGTATAACGTATAACGTAAGACGTATAACGTATAACGTATAACGTATAACGTATAAAGAATAACGTATAACGTATAACGTATAACGTATAACGTATAACGTATAACGAATAAAGTATGACGTATAACGTATGACGTATATGGTATAACGTATAACGTATAACGTATAACGTATAACGTATAACGTATAACGTATAACGTATAACGTATAACGTATTACGTATAACGTATAACGTATAACGTATAACGTATAACGTATAACGTATAACGAATAACGTATAACGTATAACGTGTAACGAATAACGTATAACGTATAACGTATAACGTATAACGTTTCACGTATAACGTATAACGTATAACGTATAACGTATAACGTATAACGTATAACGTCTAACGTATAACGTATAACGTATAACGTATAACGTATAACGTATAACGTATAACGTATAACGTATAACGTATAACGTATAACGTATAACGTATAACGTATAACATCTAACGTATAACGTGTAACGTATAACGTATAACGTATAACGTATAACGTACAACGTATAACGTATAACGTATAACGTATAACGTATGACGTATAACGTATAACGTATAACGTATAACGTATAAAGAATAACGTATAACGTATAACGTATAACGTATAACGTATAACGTATAACGTATAACGAATAACGTATGACGTATAACGTATGACGTATAACGTATAGCGTATAACGTATGACGTATAACGTATAACGTACAACGTATAACGTATAACGTATAACGTATAACGTATAACGTACAACGTATAACGTATAACGTATAACGTATAGCATGTAACGTATAACTTATCACGTATAACGTATAACGTATAAAGTATAACGTATAACGTATAACGTATAACGTATAACGTATAACGTATAACGTATAACGTATAACGTATAACGTATAACGTATAACGTATAACGTATGACGTATAACGTATAACGTATAACGTATAACGTATAAAGAATAACGTATAACGTATAACGTATAACTTATCACGTATAACGTATAAAGTATAACGCATAACGTATAACGTATAACGTATAACCTATGACGTATAACGAATAACGTATGACGTATAACGTATAACGTATAACGTATGACGTATAACGTATAACGTACAACGTATAACGTATAACGTATAACGTATAACGTACAACGTATAACGTATAACGTATAACGTATAACGTATAACGTATAACGTAAAACGTATAACGTATAACGTATAACGTATAACGTATAACGTATAACGTATAACGTATAACGTATAACGTATAACGTATAACGTATAACGTATAACGTATAACGTATGCCGTATAACGTATAACGTATAACGTATCACGTATCACGAATAACGTAATACGTATAACGAATAACGTAAAACGTATGAAGCATTACATATTACGTATAACGTATAGCGTATAACGTATAACGTATAGCGTATAACGTATAACGTATAACGTATAACGTATACCGTATAACGTATAACGTATAACGTATAACGTATAACGTATTAAGAATAACGTAAAACGTATAATGCAAAACGTATAACGTATAACGTGTAACGAAGAACGTATAACGAATGTCGTAAAACGTATTACGTATTACATATTTCGTATAACGTATAACGTATAAAGTATAACGTATAACGTATAACGTATAACGTATGACGTATAACGTATAACATATAACGTATAACGTATAAAGAATAACGTATAAAGTATAACGTATAACGTGTAACGTATAACGTATAACGAACAACGTATGACGTATAACGTATGACGTATAACGTATAACGTATAACTTATAACGTATAACGTATAACGTACAACGTATAACGTATAACGTATAACGTATAGCATGTAACGTATAACTTATCACGTATAACGTATAACGTATAACGTATAACGTATAACCTATAACGTATAACGTATAACTAATAACGTATAACGTATAACGTATAACGTATAACGTATAACGTATAACGTATAACGTCTAACGTATAACGTATAACGTATAACGTATAACGTATAACGTATAACGTATAATCGTATAACGTATAACGTATAACGTATAACATCTAACGTATAACGTGTAACGTATAACGTATAACGTATAACGTATAACGTATAACGTATAACGTATAACGTATAACGTATAACGTATAACGTATGACGTATAACGTATAACGTATAACGTATAACGTATAAAGAATAACGTATACCGTATAACGTATAACGTATAACGTATAACGTATAACGTATAACGAATAACGTATGACGTATAACGAATGACGTATAACGTATAACGTATAACGTATGACGTATAACGTATAACGTACAACGTATAACGTATAACGTATAACGTATAACGTATAACGTATAACGTACAACGTATAACGTATAACGTATAACGTATAGCATGTAACGTATAACGTATAACGTATAACGTATAACGTATAACGTATAACGTATGACGTATAACGTATAACGTATAACGTATAACGTATAAAGAATAACGTATAACGTATAACGTATAACGTATAACGTATAACGTAAAACGAATAACGTATGACGTATAACGTATGACGTATAACGTATAACGTATAACGTACAACGTATAACGTATAACGTATAACGTACAACGTATAACGTATAACGTATAACGTATAACGTATAGCATATAACGTATAACGTATAACGTATAACGTATAACGTATAACGTATAACGTATAACGTATAACGCATAACGTATAACGTATAACGTATAACCTTTGACGTATAACGTATAACGTATAACGTATAACGTATAACGTATAACGTATAACGTATAACGTATAACGTATAACGTATAACGTATAACGTATAACGTATAACGTATAACGTATAACGTGTAACGTATAACGTATAACGTATAACGTATAACGTATAACGTATAACGTATAACGTATACCGTAAAACGTATAACGTATAACGTATAACGTATCACGAATAACGTAAAACGTATAACGCATAACGTATAACGTATAACATGTAACGAAGAACGTATAACGAATATCGTAAAACGTATTACGTATTACATATTTCGAATAACGTATAACGTGTATCGTATAACTTATGACGTATAACTTATAAGGTATAACGTATAACGTATAACGTATAACGTATAACGTATAACGTCTAACGTATAACGTATAACGTATAACGTACAACGTATAACGTACAACGTATAACGTATAGCATGTAACGTATAACTTATCACGTATAACGTATAACGTATAAAGTATAACGTATAACGTATAACGTTTCACGTATAACGTATAACGTAAAACGTATAACGTATAACGTATAACGTATAACGTATGATGTATAACGTATAACGTATAACGTATAACGTATAAAGAATAACGTATAACGTATAACGTATAACGTATAACGTGTAACGTATAACGTATAACGTATAACGTATAACGTATAACGTATAACGTATAACGTATAACGTATAACGTATGACGTATAACGTATAACGTATAACGTATAACGTATAAAGAATAACGTATAACGTATAACGTATAACGTATAACGTATAACGTATAACGTATAACGAATAACGTATGACGTATAACGTATGACGTATAACGTATAACGTATAACGTATGACGTATAACGTATAACGTACAACGTATAACGTATAACGTATAACGTATAACGTATAACGTATAACGTACAACGTATAACGTACAACGTATAACGTATAGCATGTAACGTATAACTTATCACGTATAACGTATAACGTATAAAGTATAACGTATAACGTATAACGTATAACGTATAACGTATAACGTATAACGTATAACGTATAACGTATAACGTATAACGTATAACGTATAACGTATAACGTATAACGTATAACGTATAACGTCTAACGTATAACGTATAACGTATAACGTATAACGTATAGCGTATAACGTATAACGTATAACGTATAACGTACAACGTATAACGTACAACGTATAACGTATAGCATGTAACGTATAACTTATCACGTATAACGTATAACGTATAAAGTATAACGTATAACGTATAACGTTTCACGTATAACGTATAACGTATAACGTATAACGTATAACGTATGACGTATAACGTATAACGTATAACGTATAACGTATAAAGAATAACGTATAACGTATAACGTATAACTTATCACGTATAACGTATAAAGTATAACGCATAACGTATAACGTATAACGTATAACCTATGACGTATAACGTATAACGTATAACGTATAACGTATAACGTATAACGTATAACGTATAACGTATAACGTATAACGTATAACGTATAACGTATAACGTATAACGTATAACGTATAACGTATAACGTATAACGTATAACGTATAACGTAAAACGTATAACGTATAACGTATAACGTATAACGTATAACGTATAACGTATAACGTATAACGTACAACGTATAACGAATAACGTATAACGTATAACGTATAACGTATAACGTATAACGTATAACGTAGAACGTATAACGTATCAGGTATAACGTATTACGAATTACGTATAACGTATAACGTATAACGTATAACGTATAACGTATAACGTATAACGTATAACGTATAACGTACAACGTATAACGTATAACGTATAACGTATAACGTATAACGTATAACGTATAACGTATAACGTCTAACGTATAACGCATAACGTATAACGTATAACGTATAACGTATAACGTATAACGTATAACGTATAACGTATAACGTATAACGTATGACGTATAACGTATAACGTATAACGTATAACGTATAAAGAATAACGTATAACGTATAACGTATAACTTATCACGTATAACGTATAACGTATAACGTATAACGTATAACGTATAACGTAGAACGTATAACGTATCAGGTATAACGTATTACGAATTACGTATAACGTATAACGTATAACGTATAACGTATAACGTATAACGTATATCGTACAACGTATAACGTATAACGTATAACGTATAACGTATAACGTATAACGTATAACGCATAAGGTATAACGTATAACGTATAACCTATGACGTATAACGTATAACGTATAACGTATAACGTATAACGTATAACGTATAACGTATAACGTATAACGTATAACGTATAACGTATAACGTATAACGTATAACGTATAACGTGTAATGTATAACGTATAACGTATAACGTATAGCATGTAACGTATAACGTATAACGTATAACGTATAACATATAACGTATAACGTATAACGTATAACGTATAACGTATAACGTATAACGTATAACGTATAACGTAGAACGTATAACCTATCAGGTATAACGTATTACGAATTACGTGTAACGTATAACGTAAAACGTATAACGAATAACGCATAACGTATAACGTATAACGTATAACGTATAACGTGTACCGTATAACGTGTAACGTATAACGTATAACGTATAACGTATAGCGTATAACGTATAACGTATAACGTATAACGTACAACGTATAACGTACAACGTATAACGTATAGCATGTAACGTATAACTTATCACGTATAACGTATAACGTATAAAGTATAACGTATAACGTATAACGTTTCACGTATAACGTATAACGTATAACGTATAACGTATAACGTATGACGTATAACGTATAACGTATAACGTATAACGTATAAAGAATAACGTATAACGTATAACGTATAACTTATCACGTATAACGTATAAAGTATAACGCATAACGTATAACGTATAACGTATAACCTATGACGTATAACGTATAACGTATAACGTATAACGTATAACGTATAACGTATAACGTATAACGTATAACGTATAACGTATAACGTATAACGTATAACGTATAACGTATAACGTATAACGTATAACGTATAACGTATAACGTATAACGTAAAACGTATAACGTATAACGTATAACGTATAACGTATAACGTATAACGTATAACGTATAACGTACAACGTATAACGAATAACGTATAACGTATAACGTATAACGTATAACGTATAACGTATAACGTAGAACGTATAACGTATCAGGTATAACGTATTACGAATTACGTATAACGTATAACGTATAACGTATAACGTATAACGTATAACGTATAACGTATAACGTATAACGTACAACGTATAACGTATAACGTATAACGTATAACGTATAACGTATAACGTATAACGTATAACGTCTAACGTATAACGCATAACGTATAACGTATAACGTATAACGTATAACGTATAACGTATAACGTATAACGTATAACGTATAACGTATGACGTATAACGTATAACGTATAACGTATAACGTATAAAGAATAACGTATAACGTATAACGTATAACTTATCACGTATAACGTATAACGTATAACGTATAACGTATAACGTATAACGTAGAACGTATAACGTATCAGGTATAACGTATTACGAATTACGTATAACGTATAACGTATAACGTATAACGTATAACGTATAACGTATATCGTACAACGTATAACGTATAACGTATAACGTATAACGTATAACGTATAACGTATAACGCATAAGGTATAACGTATAACGTATAACCTATGACGTATAACGTATAACGTATAACGTATAACGTATAACGTATAACGTATAACGTATAACGTATAACGTATAACGTATAACGTATAACGTATAACGTATAACGTATAACGTGTAATGTATAACGTATAACGTATAACGTATAGCATGTAACGTATAACGTATAACGTATAACGTATAACATATAACGTATAACGTATAACGTATAACGTATAACGTATAACGTATAACGTATAACGTATAACGTAGAACGTATAACCTATCAGGTATAACGTATTACGAATTACGTGTAACGTATAACGTAAAACGTATAACGAATAACGCATAACGTATAACGTATAACGTATAACGTATAACGTGTACCGTATAACGTGTAACGTATAACGTATAACGTATAACGTATAACGTATAACGTATAACGTATAACGTATAACGTATAACGTATAACGTATGACGTATAACGTATAACGTATAACGTATAACGTATAAAGAATAACGTATACCGTATAACGTATAACGTATAACGTATAACGTATAACGTATAACGAATAACGTATGACGTATAACGAATGACGTATAACGTATGACGTATAACGTATGACGTATAACGTATAACGTATAACGTATAACGTATAACGTATAACGTATAACGTATGACGTATAACGTATAACGTATAACGTATAACGTATAAAGAATAACGTATAACGTATAACGTATAACGTATAACGTATAACGTATAACGAATAACGTATGACGTAAAACGTTTGACGTATAACGTATAACGTATAACGTACAACGTATAACGTATAACGTATAACGTACAACGTATAACGTATAACGTATAACGTATAGCATGTAACATATAACGTATAACGTATAACGTATAACGTATAACGTATAACGTATAACGTATAACGTATAACGTATAACGTATAACGTATAACGTATAACGTATAACGTAGAACGTATAACCTATCAGGTATAACGTATTACGAATTACGTGTAACGTATAAAGTAAAACGTATAACGAATGACGCATAACGTATAACGTATAACGTATATCGTATAACGTATAACGTATAACGTATAACGTAGAACGTATAACCTATCAGGTATAACGTATTACGAATTACGTGTAACGTATAACGTAAAACGTATAACGAATAACGCATAACGTATAACGTATAACGTATATCGCATAACGTATAACGTATAACGTATGACGTATAACGTATAACGTATGACGTATAACGTTTAACGTCTAACGTATAACGCATAACGTATAACGTATAACGTATAACGTATAACGTATAACGTATAACGTATAACGTATAACGTATAACGTATGACGTATAACGTATAACGTATAACGTATAACGTATAAAGAATAACGTATAACGTATAACGTATAACTTATCACGTATAACGTATAACGTATAACGTATAACGTATAACGTATAACGTAGAACGTATAACGTATCAGGTATAACGTATTACGAATTACGTATAACGTATAACGTATAACGTATAACGTATAACGAATTTCGTAAAACGTATTACGTATTACATATTTCGTATAACGTATAACATGTATCGTATAACTTATGACATATAACTCATAACGTATAACGTATAACGTATAACTTGTAACGAAAAACGTATAACGAATAACGTAAAACGTATGAAGCATTACATACTACGTATAACGTATAGCGTATAACGTATAACGTATAGCGTATAACGTATAACGTATAACGTATAACGTATTCCGTATAACGTATAACGTATAACGTATAACGTATAACGTATCACGAATAACGTAAAACGTATAACGCAAAACGTATAACGTATAACGTGTAACGAAGAACGTATAACGAATATCGTAAAACGTATTACGTATTACATATTTCGTATAACGTATAACGTATAAAGTATAACGTATAACGTATAACGTATAACGTATAACGTATGACGTATAACGTATAACGTATAACGTATAACGTATAACGAATGACGTATGACGTATAACGTATGACGTATAACGTATAACGTATAACGTATAACGTATAACGTATAACGCATAACGTATAACGCATAACGAATAACGTATAACGTATAACGTATAACGTTTCACGTATAACGTATAACGTATAACGTATAACGTATAACGTATAACGTATAACGTATGACGTATAACGTATAACGTATAACGTATAACGTATAAAGAATAACGTATAACGTATAACGTATAACGTATAACGTATAACGTATAACGTATAACGTATAACGTGTAACGTATAACGTATAACGTATAACGTATAACGTATAGCATGTAACGTATAACGTATAACGTATAACGTATAACGTATAACATATAACGTATAACGTATAACGTATAACGTATAACGTATAACGTATAACGTATAACGTATAACGTATAACGTATAACGTATAACGTGTACCGTATAACGTATAACGTATAACGTATAACGTATCACGAATAACGTAAAACGTATAACGCATAACGTATAAGGTATAACGTGTAACGAAGAACGTACAACGAATATCGTAAAACGTATTACGTATTACATATTTCGAATAACGTATAACGTGTATCGTATAACTTATGACGTATAACTTATAAGGTATAACGTATAACGTATAACGTATAACGTCTAACGTATAACGCATAACGTATAACGTATAACGTATAACGTATAACGTATAACGTATAACGTATAACGTATAACGTATAACGTATAACGTATGACGTATAACGTATAACGTATAACGTATAACGTATAAAGAATAACGTATAACGTATAACGTATAACTTATCACGTATAACGTATAACGTATAACGTATAACGTATAACGTATAACGTATGACGTATAACGTATAACGTATAACGTATAACGTATAAAGAATAACGTATAACGTATAACGTATGACGTATAACGTATAACGTATAACGTATAACGTATAAAGAATAACGTATAACGTATAACGTATAACGCATAACGTATAACGTATAACGTATAACCTTTGACGTATAACGTATAACGTATAACGTATAACGTATAACGTATAACGTATAACGTATAACGTATAACGTATAACGTATAACGTATAACGTATAACGTATAACGTGTAACGTATAACGTATAACGCATAACGTATAACGTATAACGTATATCCTATGACGTATAACGTATAACGTATAACGTATAACGTATAACGTATAACGTATAACGTATAACGTATGACGTATAACGTATAACGTATAACGTATAACGTATAAAGAATAACGTATAACGTATAACGTATAACTTATCACGTATAACGTATAACGTATAACGTATAACGTATAACGTAAAACGTATAACGTAGAACGTATAACGTATCAGGTATAACGTATTACGAATTACGTATAACGTATAACGTATAACGTATAACGTATAACGTATAACGTATAACGTATAACGTATAACGTACAACGTATAACGTATAACGTATAACGTATAACGAATAACGTATGACGTAAAACGTATGACGTATAACGTATAACGTATAACGTACAACGTATAACGTACAACGTATAACGTACAACGTATAACGTACAACGTATAACGTATAGCATGTAACGTATAACGTATAACGTATAACGTATAACGTATAACGTATAACGTATAACGTATAACGTATAACGTATAAAGTATAACGTATAACGTATAACGTATGACGTATAACGTATAACGTATAACGTATAACGTATAAAGAATAACGTATAGCGTATAACGTATAACGTATAACGTATAACGTATAACGAATAATGTATGACGTATAACGTATGACGTATAACGTATAACGTATAACGTACAACGTATAACGTACAACGTATAACGTACAACGTATAACGTATAACGTATAACGTATAGCATGTAACGTATAACGTATAACGTATAACGTATAACGTATAACGTATAACGTATGACGTATAACGTATAACGTATAACGTATAACGTATAAAGAATAACGTATAACGTATAACGTATAACGCATAACGTATAACGTATAACGTATAACCTTTGACGTATAACGTATAACGTATAACGTATAACGTATAACGTATAACGTATAACGTATTACGTATAACGTATAACGTATAACGTATAACGTATAACGTATAACGTATAACGTATAACGTATAACGCATAACGCATAACGTATAACGCATAACGAATAACGTATAACGTATAACGTATAACGTTTCACGTATAACGTATAACGTATAACGTATAACGTATAACGTATAACGTATAACGTATAACGTATAACGTATGACGTATAACGTATAACGTATAACGTATAACGTATAAAGAATAACGTATAACGTATAACGTATAACGTATAACGTATAACGTATAACGAATGACGTATGACGTATAACGTATGACGTATAACGTATAACGTATAACGTATAACGTATAACGTATAACGTATAACGTATAACGTACAACGTATAACGTATAACGTATAACGTATAGCATGTAACGTATAACTTATCACGTATAACGTATAACGTATAACGTATAACGTATAACGTATAACGTATGACGTATAACGTATAACGTATAACGTATAACGTATAAAGAATAACGTATAACGTATAACGTATAACTTATCACGTATTACGTATAACGTATAACGTATAACGTATAACGTATAACGTATAACGTAGAACGTATAACGTATCAGGTATAACGTATTACGAATTACGTATAACGTATAACGTATAACGTATAACGTATAACGTATAACGTATAACGTATAACGTATAACGTATAACGTATAACGTATAACGTATAACGTGTAACGTATAACGTATAACGCATAACGTATAACGTATAACGTATAACCTATGACGTATAACGTATAACGTATAACGTATAACGTATAACGTATAACGTATAACGTATAACGTATAACGTATAACGTATAACGTATAACGTACAACGTATAACGTATAACGTATAACGTATAACGTATAACGTATAACGTATAACGTATAACGTATAACGTATAACGTATAACGTATAACGTATAACGTATAACGTATAACGTATAGCGTATAACGTATAACGTATAACGTATAACGTATGCCGTATATCGTATAACGTATAACGTATAACGTATCACGAATAACGTAATACGTATAACGCATAACGTATAACGTATAACGTGTAACGAAGAACGTATAACGAATTTCGTAAAACGTATTACGTATTACATATTTCGTATAACGTATAACATGTATCGTATAACTTATGACATATAACTTATAACGTATAACGTATAACGTATAACTTGTAACGAAAAACGTATAACGAATAACGTAAAACGTATGAAGCATTACATACTACGTATAACGTATAGCGTATAACGTATAACGTATAGCGTATAACGTATAACGTATAACGTATAACGTATTCCGTATAACGTATAACGTATAACGTATAACGTATAACGTATCACGAATAACGTAAAACGTATAACGCAAAACGTATAACGTATAACGTGTAACGAAGAACGTATAACGAATATCGTAAAACGTATTACGTATTACATATTTCGTATAACGTATAACGTATAAAGTATAACGTATAACGTATAACGTATAACGTATAACGTATGACGTATAACGTATAACGTATAACGTATAACGTATAACGAATGACGTATGACGTATAACGTATGACGTATAACGTATAACGTATAACGTATAACGTATAACGTATAACGCATAACGTATAACGCATAACGAATAACGTATAACGTATAACGTATAACGTTTCACGTATAACGTATAACGTATAACGTATAACGTATAACGTATAACGTATAACGTATAACGTATAACGTATAACGTATGACGTATAACGTATAACGTATAACGTATAACGTATAAAGAATAACGTATAACGTATAACGTATAACGTATAACGTATAACGTATAACGAATGACGTATGACGTATAACGTATGACGTATGACGTATAACGTATAACGTATAACGTATAACGTATAACGTATAACGTATAACGCATAACGTATAACGCATAACGAATAACGTATAACGTATAACGTATAACGTTTCACGTATAACGTATAACGTATAACGTATAACGTATAACGTATAACGTATAACGTATGACGTATAACGTATAACGTATAACGTATAACGTATAAAGAATAACGTATAACGTATAACGTATAACGTATAACGTATAACGTATAACGAATGACGTATGACGTATAACGTATGACGTATAACGTATAACGTATAACGTATAACGTATAACGTATAACGTATAACGTATAACGTATAACGTACAACGTATAACGTATAACGTATAACGTATAGCATGTAACGTATAACTTATCACGTATAACGTATAACGTATAACGTATAACGTATAACTTCTAACGTATGACGTATAACGTATAACGTATAACGTATAACGTATAAAGAATAACGTATAACGTATAACTTATCACGTATTACGTATAACGTATAACGTATAACGTATAACGTATAACGTAGAACGTATAACGTATCAGGTATAACGTATTACGAATTACGTATAACGTATAACGTATAACGTATAACGTATAACGTATAACGTATAACGTATAACGTATAACGTATAACGTATAACGTATAACGTATAACGTATAACGTATAACGTATAACGTATAACGTATAACGTGTAACGTATAACGTATAACGCATAACGTATAACGTATAACGTATAACCTATGACGTATAACGTATAACGTATAACGTATAACGTATAACATATAACGTATAACGTATAACGTATAACGTACAACGTATAACGTATAACGTATAACGTATAACGTATAACGTATAACGTATAACGTATAACGTATAACGTATAACGTATAACGTATAACGTATAACGTATAACGTATAACGTATAGCGTATAACGTATAACGTATAACGTATAACGTATGCCGTATATCGTATAACGTATAACGTATAACGTATAACGTATAACGTAGAACGTATAACGTATCAGGTATAACGTATTACGAATTACGTATAACGTATAACGTATAACGTATAACGTATAACGTATAACGTATAACGTATAACGTATAACGTATAACGTATAACGTATAACGTATAACGTATAACGTATAACGTATAACGTGTAACGTATAACGTATAACGCATAACGTATAACGTATAACGTATAACCTATGACGTATAACGTATAACGTATAACGTATAACGTATAACATATAACGTATAACGTATAACGTATAACGTACAACGTATAACGTATAACGTATAACGTATAACGTATAACGTATAACGTATAACGTATAACGTATAACGTATAACGTATAACGTATAACGTATAACGTATAACGTATAACGTATAGCGTATAACGTATAACGTATAACGTATAACGTATGCCGTATATCGTATAACGTATAACGTATAACGTATCACGAATAACGTAATACGTATAACGCATAACGTATAACGTATAACGTGTAACGAAGAACGTATAACGAATTTCGTAAAACGTATTACGTATTACATATTTCGTATAACGTATAACATGTATCGTATAACTTATGACATATAACTTATAACGTATAACGTATAACGTATAACTTGTAACGAAAAACGTATAACGAATAACGTAAAACGTATGAAGCATTACATACTACGTATAACGTATAGCGTATAACGTATAACGTATAGCGTATAACGTATAACGTATAACGTATAACGTATTCCGTATAACGTATAACGTATAACGTATAACGTATAACGTATCACGAATAACGTAAAACGTATAACGCAAAACGTATAACGTATAACGTGTAACGAAGAACGTATAACGAATATCGTAAAACGTATTACGTATTACATATTTCGTATAACGTATAACGTATAAAGTATAACGTATAACGTATAACGTATAACGTATAACGTATAACGTATGACGTATAACGTATAACGTATAACGTATAACGTACAACGTATAACGTATAACGTATAACGTATATCGAATAACGTATGACGTAAAACGTGTGACGTATAACGTATAACGTATAACGTACAACGTATAACGTACAACGTATAACGTACAACGTATAACGTACAACGTATAACGTATAACGTACAACGTATAACGTATAGCATGTAACGTATAACGTATAACGTATAACGTATAACGTACAACGTATAACGTACAACGTATAACGTACAACGTATAACGTATAACGTATAACGTATAACGTATAACGTATAACGTACAACGTATAACGTACAACGTATAACGTACAACGTATAACGTATAACGTATAACGTATAACGTATAACGTATAACGTATAACGTATAACGTACAACGTATAACGTACAACGTATAACGTACAACGTATAACGTATAACGTATAACGTATAGCATGTAACGTATAACGTATAACGTATAACGTATAACGTAAAACGTATAACGTATAACGTATCAGGTATAACGTATTACGAATTACGTATAACGTATAACGTATAACGTATAACGTATAACGTATAACGTATAACGTATAACGTACAACGTATAACGTATAACGTATAACGTATATCGAATAACGTATGACGTAAAACGTATGACGTATAACGTATAACGTATAACGTACAACGTATAACGTACAACGTATAACGTACAACGTATAACGTATAACGTATAACGTATAACGTATAACGTATAACGTATGACGTATAACGTATAACGTATAACTTATAACGTATAAAGAATAACGTATAACGTATAACGTATAACGTATAACGTATAACGTATAACGTATAAAGAATAACGTATAACGTATAACGAATAAAGTATGACGTATAACGTATGACGTATATCGTATAACGTATAACGTATAACGTATAACGTATAACGTATAACGTATAACGTATAACGTATTACGTATAACGTATAACGTATAACGTATAACGTATAACGTATAACGTATAACGAATAACGTATAACGTATAACGTGTAACGAATAACGTATAACGTATAACGTATAACGTATAACGTATAACGTCTCACGTATAACGTATAACGTATAACGTATGACGTATAACGTATAACGTATAACGTCTAACGTATAACGTATAACGTATAACGTATAACGTATAACGTATAACGTATAACGTATAACGTATAACGTATAACGTATAACGTATAACGTATAACGTATAACGTATAACGTATAACATCTAACGTATAACGTGTAACGTATAACGTATAACGTATAACGTATAACGTATAACGTATAACGTATAACGTATAACGTATAACGTATAACGTATGACGTATAACGTATAACGTATAACTTATAACGTATAAAGAATAACGTATAACGTATAACGTATAACGTATAACGTATAACGTATAACGTATAAAGAATAACGTATAACGTATAACGTATAACGTATAACGTATAACGTATAACGTATAACGAATAAAGTATGACGTATAACGTATGACGTATATCGTATAACGTATAACGTATAACGTATAACGTATAACGTATAACGTATAACGTATAACGTATAACGTATAACGTATAACGTCTAACGTATAACGTATAACGTATAACGTATAACGTATAACGTATAACGTATTACGAATAACGTATAACGTATAACGTATAACGTATAACGTATAACGTATAACGTATAACGTATAACGCATAACGTATAACGTATAACGAATAACTTATAACGTATAACGTATAACGTTTCACGTATAACGTATAACGTATAACGTATAACGTATAACGTATAACGTATAACGTATGATGTATAACGTATAACGTATAACGTATAACGTATAAAGAATAACGTATAACGTATAACGTATAACGTATAACGTATAACGTATAACGAATGACGTATGACGTATAACGTATGACGTATAACGTATAACGTATAACGTATAACGTATAACGTATAACGTACAACGTATAACGTATAACGTATAACGTATAGCATGTAACGTATAACTTATCACGTATAACGTATAACGTATAACGTATAACGTATAACGTATAACGTATGACGTATAACGTATAACGTATAACGTATAACGTATAACGTATAAAGAATAACGTATAACGTATAACGTATAACTTATCACGTATTACCTATAACGTATAACGTATAACGTATAACGTATAACGTAGAACGTATAACGTATCAGGTATAACGTATTACGAATTACGTATAACGTATAACGTATAACGTATAACGTATAACGTATAACGTATAACGTATAACGTATAACGTATAACGTATAACATCTAACGTATAACGTGTAACGTATAACGTATAACGTATAACGTATAACGTATAACGTATAACGTATAACGTATAACGTATAACGTATAACGTATGACGTATAACGTATAACGTATAACTTATAACGTATAAAGAATAACGTATAACGTATAACGTATAACGTATAACGTATAACGTATAACGTATAAAGAATAACGTATAACGTATAACGTATAACGTATAACGTATAACGTATAACGTATAACGAATAAAGTATGACGTATAACGTATGACGTATAACGTATAACGTATAACGTATAACGTATAAAGAATAACGTATAACGTATAACGTATAACTTATCACGTATTACGTATAACGTATAACGTATAACGTATAACGTATAACGTATAACGTATAACGTATAACGTATAACGTATAACGTATAACGTATAACGTATAACGTATAACATCTAACGTATAACGTGTAACGTATAACGTATAACGTATAACGTATAACGTATAACGTATAACGTATAACGTATAACGTATAACGTATAACGTATGACGTATAACGTATAACGTATAACTTATAACGTATAAAGAATAACGTATAACGTATAACGTATAACGTATAACGTATAACGTATAACGTATAAAGAATAACGTATAACGTATAACGTATAACGTATAACGTATAACGTATAACGAATAAAGTATGACGTATAACGTATGACGTATATCGTATAACGTATAACGTATAACGTATAACGTATAACGTATAACGTATAACGTATAACGTATAACGTATAACGTATAACGTATAACGTCTAACGTATAACGTATAACGTATAACGTATAACGTATAACGTATAACGTATAACGTATAACGTATTACGAATAACGTATAACGTATAACGTATAACGTATAACGTATAACGTATAACGTATAACGTATAACGCATAACGTATAACGTATAACGAATAACTTATAACGTATAACGTATAACGTTTCACGTATAACGTATAACGTATAACGTATAACGTATAACGTATAACGTATAACGTATGATGTATAACGTATAACGTATAACGTATAACGTATAAAGAATAACGTATAACGTATAACGTATAACGTATAACGTATAACGTATAACGTATAACGTATAACGAATGACGTATGACGTATAACGGATGACGTATAACGTATAACGTATAACGTATAACGTATAACGTATAACGTACAACGTATAACGTATAACGTATAACGTATAGCATGTAACGTATAACTTATCACGTATAACGTATAACGTATAACGTATAACGTATAACGTATAACGTATGACGTATAACGTATAACGTATAACGTATAACGTATAAAGAATAACGTATAACGTATAACGTATAACTTATCACGTATTACGTATAACGTATAACGTATAACGTATAACGTATAACGTAGAACGTATAACGTATCAGGTATAACGTATTACGAATTACGTATAACGTATAACGTATAACGTATAACGTATGACGTATAACGTATAACGTATAACGTATAACGTACAACGTATAGCATGTAACGTATAACTTATAACGTATAACGTACAACGTATAACGTATAACGTATAACGTACAACGTATAACGTATAACGTATAACGTATAGCATGTAACGTATAACGTATAACGTATAACGTATAACGTATAACGTATAACGTATAACGTATAACGTATAACGTATAACGTATAACGTATAACGTATAACGTATAACGTATAACGTATAACGTATAACGTATAACGTATAACGTATAACGTATAACGTATAACGTATAACGTATAACGTATAACGTATAACGTATAACGTATGACGTATAACGTATAACGTATAACGTATAACGTATAAAGAATAACGTATAACGTATAACGTATAACTTATCACGTATTACGTATAACGTATAACGTATAACGTATAACGTATAACGTAGAACGTATAACGTATAAGGTATAACGTATTACGAATTACGTGTAACGTATAACGTAAAACGTATAACGAATAACGCATAACGTATAACGTATAACGTATATCGTATAACGTATAACGTATAACGTATGACGTATAACGTATGACGTATAACGTATAACGTATAACGTATAACGTATAACGTATAACGTATAACGTATGACGTATAACGTATAACGTATAACGTATAAAGAATAACGTATAACGTATCACGAATAACGTAATACGTATAACGTATAACGAATAACGTATAACGTATAACGTATAACGTAGAACGTATAACGTATCAGGTATAACGTATTACGAATTACGTGTAACGTATAACGTAAAACGTATAACGAATAACGCATAACGTATAACGTATAACGTATATCGTATAACGTATAACGTATAACGTATGACGTATAACGTATGACGTATAACGTATAACGTATAACGTATAACGTATAACGTATAACGTATAACGTATAAAGAATAACGTATAACGTATAACGTATAACGTATAACGTATAACGTATAACGTATAACGAATGACGTATGACGTATAACGTATGACGTATAACGTATAACGTATAACGTATAACGTATAACGTATAACGTATAACGTATAACGTACAACGTATAACGTATAACGTATAACGTATAGCATGTAACGTATAACTTATCACGTATAACGTATAACGTATAACGTATAACGTATAACGTATAACGTATGACGTATAACGTATAACGTATAACGTATAACGTATAAAGAATAACGTATAACGTATAACGTATAACTTATCACGTATTACGTATAACGTATAACGTATAACGTATAACGTATAACGTATAACGTAGAACGTAAAACGTATCAGGTATAACGTATTACGAATTGCGTATAACGTATAACGTATAACGTATAACGT
The DNA here is from genome assembly GCF_051014685.1 of Ptiloglossa arizonensis. Taxonomy (NCBI): domain Eukaryota; kingdom Metazoa; phylum Arthropoda; class Insecta; order Hymenoptera; family Colletidae; genus Ptiloglossa; species Ptiloglossa arizonensis. Next base: position 48,463 of record NW_027478450.1, on the reverse strand, counting down.
ATAACGTATAACGTATAACGTATAACGTATAACGTATCACGAATAACGTAAAACGTATAACGCAAAACGTATAACGTATAACGTGTAACGAAGAACGTATAACGAATATCGTAAAACGTATTACGTATTACATATTTCGTATAACGTATAACGTATAAAGTATAACGTATAACGTATAACGTATAACGTATAACGTATGACGTATAACGTATAACGTATAACGTATAACGTATAAAGAATAACGTATAACGTATAACGTATAACGTATAACGTATAACGTATAACGAATAAAGTATGACGTATAACGTATGACGTATATCGTATAACGTATAACGTATAACGTATAACGTATAACGTATAACGTATAACGTATAACGTATTACGTATAACGTATAACGTATAACGTATAACGTATAACGTATAACATATAACGAATAACGTATAACGTATAACGTGTAACGAATAACGTATAACGTATAACGTATAACGTATAACGTATAACGTATAACGTATAACGTATAACGCATAACGTATAACGTATAACGAATAACTTATAACGTATAACGTATAACGTTTCACGTATAACGTATAACGTATAACGTATAACGTATAACGTATAACGTATAACGTATGATGTATAACGTATAACGTATAACGTATAACGTATAAAGAATAACGTATAACGTATAACGTATAACGTATAACGTATAACGTATAACGAATGACGTATGACGTATAACGTATGACGTATAACGTATAACGTATAACGTATAACGTATAACGTATAACGTACAACGTATAACGTATAACGTATAACGTATAGCATGTAACGTATAACTTATCACGTATAACGTATAACGTATAACGTATAACGTATAACGTATAACGTATGACGCATAACGTATAACGTATAACGTATAACGTATAAAGAATAACGTATAACGTATAACGTATAACTTATCACGTATTACGTATAACGTATAACGTATAACGTATAACGTATAACGTAGAACGTATAACGTATCAGGTATAACGTATTACGAATTACGTATAACGTATAACGTATAACGTATAACGTATAACGTATAACGTATAACGTATAACGTATAACGTATAACGTATAACATCTAACGTATAACGTGTAACGTATAACGTATAACGTATAACGTATAACGTATAACGTATAACGTATAACGTATAACGTATAACGTATAACGTATGACGTATAACGTATAACGTATAACTTATAACGTATAAAGAATAACGTATAACGTATAACGTATAACGTATAACGTATAACGTATAACGTATAAAGAATAACGTATAACGTATAACGTATAACGTATAACGTATAACGTATAACGAATAAAGTATGACGTATAACGTATGACGTATAACGTATAACGTATAACGTATAACGTATAAAGAATAACGTATAACGTATAACGTATAACTTATCACGTATTACGTATAACGTATAACGTATAACGTATAACGTATAACGTATAACGTATAACGTATAACGTATAACGTATAACGTATAACGTATAACGTATAACGTATAACATCTAACGTATAACGTGTAACGTATAACGTATAACGTATAACGTATAACGTATAACGTATAACGTATAACGTATAACGTATAACGTATAACGTATGACGTATAACGTATAACGTATAACTTATAACGTATAAAGAATAACGTATAACGTATAACGTATAACGTATAACGTATAACGTATAACGTATAAAGAATAACGTATAACGTATAACGTATAACGTATAACGTATAAGGTATAACGAATAAAGTATGACGTATAACGTATGACGTATATCGTATAACGTATAACGTATAACGTATAACGTATAACGTATAACGTATAACGTATAACGTATAACGTATAACGTATAACGTCTAACGTATAACGTATAACGTATAACGTATAACGTATAACGTATAACGTATAACGTATAACGTATTACGAATAACGTATAACGTATAACGTATAACGTATAACGTATAACGTATAACGTATAACGTATAACGTTTAACGCATAACGTATAACGTATAACGAATAACTTATAACGTATAACGTATAACGTTTCACGTATAACGTATAACGTATAACGTATAACGTATAACGTATAACGTATAACGTATGATGTATAACGTATAACGTATAACGTATAACGTATAAAGAATAACGTATAACGTATAACGTATAACGTATAACGTATAACGTATAACGTATAACGAATGACGTATGACGTATAACGTATGACGTATAACGTATAACGTATAACGTATAACGTATAACGTATAACGTACAACGTATAACGTATAACGTATAACGTATAGCATGTAACGTATAACTTATCACGTATAACGTATAACGTATAACGTATAACGTATAACGTATAACGTATGACGTATAACGTATACCGTATAACGTATAACGTATAAAGAATAACGTATAACGTATAACGTATAACTTATCACGTATTACGTATAACGTATAACGTATAACGTATAACGTATAACGTAGAACGTATAACGTATCAGGTATAACGTATTACGAATTACGTATAACGTATAACGTATAACGTATAACGTATGACGTATAACGTATAACGTATAACGTATAACGTACAACGTATAGCATGTAACGTATAACTTATAACGTATAACGTACAACGTATAACGTATAACGTATAACGTACAACGTATAACGTATACCGTATAACGTATAGCATGTAACGTATAACGTATAACGTATAACGTATAACGTATAACGTATAACGTATAACGTATAACGTATAACGTATAACGTATAACGTATAACGTATAACGTATAACGTATAACGTATAACGTATAACGTATAACGTATAACGTATAACGTATAACGTATAACGTATAACGTATAACGTATAACGTATAACGTATAACGTATAACGTATGACGTATAACGTATAACGTATAACGTATAACGTATAAAGAATAACGTATAACGTATAACGTATAACTTATCACGTATTACGTATAACGTATAACGTATAACGTATAACGTATAACGTAGAACGTATAACGTATCAGGTATAACGTATTACGAATTACGTGCAACGTATAACGTAAATCGTATAACGAATAACGCATAACGTATAACGTATAACGTATATCGTATAACGTATAACGTATAACGTATGACGTATAACGTATGACGTATAACGTATAACGTATAACGTATAACGTATAACGTATAACGTATAACGTATGACGTATAACGTATAACGTATAACGTATAACGTATAAAGAATAACGTATAACGTATCACGAATAACGTAATACGTATAACGTATAACGAATAACGTATAACGTATAACGTATAACGTAGAACGTATAACGTATCAGGTATAACGTATTACGAATTACGTGTAACGTATAACGTAAAACGTATAACGAATAACGCATAACGTATAACGTATAACGTATATCGTATAACGTATAACGTATAACGTATGACGTATAACGTATGACGTATAACGTATAACGTATAACGTATAACGTATAACGTATAACGTATAACGTATGACGTATAACGTATAACGTATAACGTATAACGTATAAAGAATAACGTATAACGTATCACGAATAACGTAATACGTATAACGTATAACGAATAACGTATGACGTGTAACGAAGAACGTATAACGAATTTCGTAAAACGTATTACGTATTACATATTTCGTATAACGTATAACATGTATCGTATAACTTATGACATATAACTTATAACGTATAACGTATAACGTATAACTTGTAACGAAAAACGTATAACGAATAACGTAAAACGTATGAAGCATTACATACTACGTATAACGTATAGCGTATAACGTATAACGTATAGCGTATAACGTATAACGTATAACGTATAACGTATTCCGTATAACGTATAACGTATAACGTATAACGTATAACGTATCACGAATAACGTAAAACGTATAACGCAAAACGTATAACGTATAACGTGTAACGAAGAACGTATAACGAATATCGTAAAACGTATTACGTATTACATATTTCGTATAACGTATAACGTATAAAGTATAACGTATAACGTATAACGTATAACGTATAACGTATGACGTATAACGTATAACGTATAACGTATAACGTATAACGTATAAAGAATAACGTATAACGTATAACGTATAACGTATAACGTATAACGTATAACGAATAAAGTATGACGTATAACGTATGACGTATATGGTATAACGTATAACGTATAACGTATAACGTATAACGTATAACGTATAACGTATAACGTATTACGTATAACGTATAACGTATAACGTATAACGTATAACGTATAACGTATAACGAATAACGTATAACGTATAACGTGTAACGAATAACGTATAACGTATAACGTATAACGTATAACGTTTCACGTATAACGTATAACGTATAACGTATAACGTATAACGTATAACGTATAACGTCTAACGTATAACGTATAACGTATAACGTATAACGTATAACGTATAACGTATAACGTATAACGTATAACGTATGACGTATAACGTATAACGTATAACGTATAACGTATAAAGAATAACGTATAACGTATCACGAATAACGTAATACGTATAACGTATAACGAATAACGTATAACGTATAACGTATAACGTAGAACGTATAACGTATCAGGTATAACGTATTACGAATTACGTGTAACGTATAACGTAAAACGTATAACGAATAACGCATAACGTATAACGTATAACGTATATCGTATAACGTATAACGTATAACGTATGACGTATAACGTATGACGTATAACGTATAACGTATAACGTATAACGTATAACGTATAACGTATAACGTATAAAGAATAACGTATAACGTATAACGTATAACGTATAACGTATAACGTATAACGAATGACGTATGACGTATAACGTATGACGTATAACGTATAACGTATAACGTATAACGTATAACGTATAACGTATAACGTATAACGTACAACGTATAACGTATAACGTATAACGTATAGCATGTAACGTATAACTTATCACGTATAACGTATAACGTATAACGTATAACGTATAACGTATAACGTATGACGTATAACGTATAACGTATAACGTATAACGTATAAAGAATAACGTATAACGTATAACGTATAACTTATCACGTATTACGTATAACGTATAACGTATAACGTATAACGTATAACGTATAACGTAGAACGTATAACGTATCAGGTATAACGTATTACGAATTGCGTATAACGTATAACGTATAACGTATAACGTATAACGTATAACGTATAACGTATAACGTATAACGTATCACGAATAACGTAAAACGTATAACGCAAAACGTATAACGTATAACGTGTAACGAAGAACGTATAACGAATATCGTAAAACGTATTACGTATTACATATTTCGTATAACGTATAACGTATAAAGTATAACGTATAACGTATAACGTATAACGTATAACGTATGACGTATAACGTATAACGTATAACGTATAACGTATAAAGAATAACGTATAACGTATAACGTATAACGTATAACGTATAACGTATAACGAATAAAGTATGACGTATAACGTATGACGTATATCGTATAACGTATAACGTATAACGTATAACGTATAACGTATAACGTATAACGTATAACGTATTACGTATAACGTATAACGTATAACGTATAACGTATAACGTATAACATATAACGAATAACGTATAACGTATAACGTGTAACGAATAACGTATAACGTATAACGTATAACGTATAACGTATAACGTATAACGTATAACGTATAACGCATAACGTATAACGTATAACGAATAACTTATAACGTATAACGTATAACGTTTCACGTATAACGTATAACGTATAACGTATAACGTATAACGTATAACGTATAACGTATGATGTATAACGTATAACGTATAACGTATAACGTATAAAGAATAACGTATAACGTATAACGTATAACGTATAACGTATAACGTATAACGAATAAAGTATGACGTATAACGTATGACGTATATCGTATAACGTATAACGTATAACGTATAACGTATAACGTATAACGAATAAAGTATGACGTATAACGTATGACGTATATGGTATAACGTATAACGTATAACGTATAACGTATAACGTATAACGTATAACGTATAACGTATTACGTATAACGTATAACGTATAACGTATAACGTATAACGTATAACGTATAACGAATAACGTATAACGTATAACGTGTAACGAATAACGTATAACGTATAACGTATAACGTATAACGTTTCACGTATAACGTATAACGTATAACGTATAACGTATAACGTATAACGTATAACGTCTAACGTATAACGTATAACGTATAACGTATAACGTATAACGTATAACGTATAACGTATAACGTATAACGTATGACGTATAACGTATAACGTATAACGTATAACGTATAAAGAATAACGTATAACGTATCACGAATAACGTAATACGTATAACGTATAACGAATAACGTATAACGTATAACGTATAACGTAGAACGTATAACGTATCAGGTATAACGTATTACGAATTACGTGTAACGTATAACGTAAAACGTATAACGAATAACGCATAACGTATAACGTATAACGTATATCGTATAACGTATAACGTATAACGTATGACGTATAACGTATGACGTATAACGTATAACGTATAACGTATAACGTATAACGTATAACGTATAACGTATAAAGAATAACGTATAACGTATAACGTATAACGTATAACGTATAACGTATAACGAATGACGTATGACGTATAACGTATGACGTATAACGTATAACGTATAACGTATAACGTATAACGTATAACGTATAACGTATAACGTACAACGTATAACGTATAACGTATAACGTATAGCATGTAACGTATAACTTATCACGTATAACGTATAACGTATAACGTATAACGTATAACGTATAACGTATGACGTATAACGTATAACGTATAACGTATAACGTATAAAGAATAACGTATAACGTATAACGTATAACTTATCACGTATTACGTATAACGTATAACGTATAACGTATAACGTATAACGTATAACGTAGAACGTATAACGTATCAGGTATAACGTATTACGAATTGCGTATAACGTATAACGTATAACGTATAACGTATAACGTATAACGTATAACGTATAACGTATAACGTATCACGAATAACGTAAAACGTATAACGCAAAACGTATAACGTATAACGTGTAACGAAGAACGTATAACGAATATCGTAAAACGTATTACGTATTACATATTTCGTATAACGTATAACGTATAAAGTATAACGTATAACGTATAACGTATAACGTATAACGTATGACGTATAACGTATAACGTATAACGTATAACGTATAAAGAATAACGTATAACGTATAACGTATAACGTATAACGTATAACGTATAACGAATAAAGTATGACGTATAACGTATGACGTATATCGTATAACGTATAACGTATAACGTATAACGTATAACGTATAACGTATAGCGTATAACGTATTACGTATAACGTATAACGTATAACGTATAACGTATAACGTATAACATATAACGAATAACGTATAACGTATAACGTGTAACGAATAACGTATAACGTATAACGTATAACGTATAACGTATAACGTATAACGTATAACGTATAACGCATAACGTATAACGTATAACGAATAACTTATAACGTATAACGTATAACGTTTCACGTATAACGTATAACGTATAACGTATAACGTATAACGTATAACGTATAACGTATGATGTATAACGTATAACGTATAACGTATAACGTATAAAGAATAACGTATAACGTATAACGTATAACGTATAACGTATAACGTATAACGAATGACGTATGACGTATAACGTATGACGTATAACGTATAACGTATAACGTATAACGTATAACGTATAACGTACAACGTATAACGTATAACGTATAACGTATAGCATGTAACGTATAACTTATCACGTATAACGTATAACGTATAACGTATAACGTATAACGTATAACGTATGACGTATAACGTATAACGTATAACGTATAACGTATAAAGAATAACGTATAACGTATAACGTATAACTTATCACGTATTACGTATAACGTATAACGTATAACGTATAACGTATAACGTAGAACGTATAACGTATCAGGTATAACGTATTACGAATTACGTATAACGTATAACGTATAACGTATAACGTATAACGTATAACGTATAACGTATAACGTATAACGTATAACGTATAACGTATAACATCTAACGTATAACGTGTAACGTATAACGTATAACGTATAACGTATAACGTATAACGTATAACGTATAACGTATAACGTATAACGTATAACGTATAACGTATAACGTATGACGTATAACGTATAACGTATAACTTATAACGTATAAAGAATAACGTATAACGTATAACGTATAACGTATAACGTATAACGTATAACGTATAAAGAATAACGTATAACGTATAACGTATAACGTATAACGTATAACGTATAACGAATAAAGTATGACGTATAACGTATGACGTATAACGTATAACGTATAACGTATAACGTATAAAGAATAACGTATAACGTATAACGTATAACTTATCACGTATTACGTATAACGTATAACGTATAACGTATAACGTATAACGTATAACGTATAACGTATAACGTATAACGTATAACGTATAACGTATAACGTATAACGTATAACGTATAACGTATAACGTATAACGTATGACGTATAACGTATAACGTATAACTTATAACGTATAAAGAATAACGTATAACGTATAACGTATAACGTATAACGTATAACGTATAACGTATAAAGAATAACGTATAACGTATAACGTATAACGTATAACGTATAACGTATAACGTATAACGAATAAAGTATGACGTATAACGTATGACGTATATCGTATAACGTATAACGTATAACGTATAACGTATAACGTATAACGTATAACGTATAACGTATAACGTATAACGTATAACGTATAACGTCTAACGTATAACGTATAACGTATAACGTATAACGTATAACGTATAACGTATTACGAATAACGTATAACGTATAACGTATAACGTATAACGTATAACGTATAACGTATAACGTTTAACGCATAACGTATAACGTATAACGAATAACTTATAACGTATAACGTATAACGTTTCACGTATAACGTATAACGTATAACGTATAACGTATAACGTATAACGTATAACGTATGATGTATAACGTATAACGTATAACGTATAACGTATAAAGAATAACGTATAACGTATAACGTATAACGTATAACGTATAACGTATAACGTATAACGAATGACGTATGACGTATAACGTATGACGTATAACGTATAACGTATAACGTATAACGTATAACGTATAACGTATAACGTACAACGTATAACGTATAACGTATAACGTATAGCATGTAACGTATAACTTATCACGTATAACGTATAACGTATAACGTATAACGTATAACGTATAACGTATGACGTATAACGTATAACGTATAACGTATAACGTATAAAGAATAACGTATAACGTATAACGTATAACTTATCACGTATTACGTATAACGTATAACGTATAACGTATAACGTATAACGTAGAACGTATAACGTATCAGGTATAACGTATTACGAATTACGTATAACGTATAACGTATAACGTATAACGTATGACGTATAACGTATAACGTATAACGTATAACGTACAACGTATAGCATGTAACGTATAACTTATAACGTATAACGTACAACGTATAACGTATAACGTATAACGTACAACGTATAACGTATAACGTATAACGTATAGCATGTAACGTATAACGTATAACGTATAACGTATAACGTATAACGTATAACGTATAACGTATAACGTATAACGTATAACGTATAACGTATAACGTATAACGTATAACGTATAACGTATAACGTATAACGTATAACGTATAACGTATAACGTCTAACGTATAACGTATAACGTATAACGTATAACGTATAACGTATAACGTATAACGTATAACGTATTACGAATAACGTATAACGTATAACGTATAACGTATAACGTATAACGTATAACGTATAACGTTTAACGCATAACGTATAACGTATAACGAATAACTTATAACGTATAACGTATAACGTTTCACGTATAACGTATAACGTATAACGTATAACGTATAACGTATAACGTATAACGTATAACGTATAACGTATAACGTATAACGTATGACGTATAACGTATAACGTATAACGTATAACGTATAAAGAATAACGTATAACGCATAACGTATAACGTATAACGTATATCGTATAACGTATAACGTATAACGTAATACGTATAACGTATAACGAATAACGTATAACGTATAACGTATAACGTATAACGTATAACGTATAACGTATAACGTATAACGTATAACGTATAACATCTAACGTATAACGTGTAACGTATAACGTATAACGTATAACGTATAACGTATAACGTATAACGTATAACGTATAACGTATAACGTATAACGTATGACGTATAACGTATAACGTATAACTTATAACGTATAAAGAATAACGTATAACGTATTACGTATAACGTATAACGTATAACGTATAACGTATAAAGAATAACGTATAACGTATAACGTATAACGTATAACGTATAACGTATAACGAATAAAGTATGACGTATAACGTATGACGTATAACGTATAACGTATAACGTATAACGTATAAAGAATAACGTATAACGTATAACGTATAACTTATCACGTATTACGTATAACGTATAACGTATAACGTATAACGTATAACGTATAACGTATAACGTATAACGTATAACGTATAACGTATAACGTATAACGTATAACGTATAACGTATAACGTATAACGTATAACGTATAACGTATGACGTATAACGTATAACGTATAACTTATAACGTATAAAGAATAACGTATAACGTATAACGTATAACGTATAACGTATAACGTATAACGTATAACGTATAAAGAATAACGTATAACGTATAACGTATAACGTATAACGTATAACGTATAACGTATAACGAATAAAGTATGACGTATAACGTATGACGTATATCGTATAACGTATAACGTATAACGTATAACGTATAACGTATAACGTATAACGTATAACGTATAACGTATAACGTATAACGTCTAACGTATAACGTATAACGTATAACGTATAACGTATAACGTATAACGTATAACGTATAACGTATTACGAATAACGTATAACGTATAACGTATAACGTATAACGTATAACGTATAACGTATAACGTTTAACGCATAACGTATAACGTATAACGAATAACTTATAACGTATAACGTATAACGTTTCACGTATAACGTATAACGTATAACGTATAACGTATAACGTATAACGTATAACGTATGATGTATAACGTATAACGTATAACGTATAACGTATAAAGAATAACGTATAACGTATAACGTATAACGTATAACGTATAACGTATAACGTATAACGAATGACGTATGACGTATAACGTATGACGTATAACGTATAACGTATAACGTATAACGTATAACGTATAACGTATAACGTACAACGTATAACGTATAACGTATAACGTATAGCATGTAACGTATAACTTATCACGTATAACGTATAACGTATAACGTATAACGTATAACGTATAACGTATGACGTATAACGTATAACGTATAACGTATAACGTATAAAGAATAACGTATAACGTATAACGTATAACTTATCACGTATTACGTATAACGTATAACGTATAACGTATAACGTATAACGTAGAACGTATAACGTATCAGGTATAACGTATTACGAATTACGTATAACGTATAACGTATAACGTATAACGTATGACGTATAACGTATAACGTATAACGTATAACGTACAACGTATAGCATGTAACGTATAACTTATAACGTATAACGTACAACGTATAACGTATAACGTATAACGTACAACGTATAACGTATAACGTATAACGTATAGCATGTAACGTATAACGTATAACGTATAACGTATAACGTATAACGTATAACGTATAACGTATAACGTATAACGTATAACGTATAACGTATAACGTATAACGTATAACGTATAACGTATAACGTATAACGTATAACGTATAACGTATAACGTATAACGTATAACGTATAACGTATAACGTATAACGTATAACGTATAACGTATGACGTATAACGTATAACGTATAACGTATAACGTATAAAGAATAACGTATAACGTATAACGTATAACTTATCACGTATTACGTATAACGTATAACGTATAACGTATAACGTATAACGTAGAACGTATAACGTATCAGGTATAACGTATTACGAATTACGTGCAACGTATAACGTAAAACGTATAACGAATAACGCATAACGTATAACGTATAACGTATATCGTATAACGTATAACGTATAACGTATGACGTATAACGTATGACGTATAACGTATAACGTATAACGTATAACGTATAACGTATAACGTATAACGTATGACGTATAACGTATAACGTATAACGTATAACGTATAAAGAATAACGTATAACGTATCACGAATAACGTAATACGTATAACGTATAACGAATAACGTATGACGTGTAACGAAGAACGTATAACGAATTTCGTAAAACGTATTACGTATTACATATTTCGTATAACGTATAACATGTATCGTATAACTTATGACATATAACTTATAACGTATAACGTATAACGTATAACTTGTAACGAAAAACGTATAACGAATAACGTAAAACGTATGAAGCATTACATACTACGTATAACGTATAGCGTATAACGTATAACGTATAGCGTATAACGTATAACGTATAACGTATAACGTATTCCGTATAACGTATAACGTATAACGTATAACGTATAACGTATCACGAATAACGTAAAACGTATAACGCAAAACGTATAACGTATAACGTGTAACGAAGAACGTATAACGAATATCGTAAAACGTATTACGTATTACATATTTCGTATAACGTATAACGTATAAAGTATAACGTATAACGTATAACGTATAACGTATAACGTATGACGTATAACGTACAACGTATAACGTATAACGTATAAAGAATAACGTATAACGTATAACGTATAACGTATAACGTATAACGTATAACGAATAAAGTATGACGTATAACGTATGACGTATATGGTATAACGTATAACGTATAACGTATAACGTATAACGTATAACGTATAACGCATAACGTATTACGTATAACGTATAACGTATAACGTATAACGTATAACGTATAACGTATAACGAATAACGTATAACGTATAACGTGTACCGAATAACGTATAACGTATAACGTATAACGTATAACGTTTCACGTATAACGTATAACGTATAACGTATAACGTATAACGTATAACGTATAACGTCTAACGTATAACGTATAACGTATAACGTATAACGTATAACGTATAACGTATAACGTATAACGTATAACGTATAACGTATAACGTATAACGTATAACGTATAACGTATAACGTATAACGTATAACATCTAACGTATAACGTGTAACGTATAACGTATAACGTATAACGTATAACGTACAACGTATAACGTATAACATATAACGTATAACGTATGACGTATAACGTATAACGTATAACGTATAACGTATAAAGAATAACGTATAACGTATAACGTATAACGTATAACGTATAACGTATAACGTATAACGAATAACGTATGACGTATAACGTATGACGTATAACGTATAGCGTATAACGTATGACGTATAACGTATAACGTACAACGTATAACGTATAACGTATAACGTATAACGTATAACGTACAACGTATAACGTATAACGTATAACGTATAGCATGTGACGTATAACTTATCACGTATAACGTATAACGTATAAAGTATAACGTATAACGTATAACGTATAACGTATAACGTATAACGTATAACGTATAACGTATAACGTATAACGTATAACGTATAACGTATAACGTATAACGTATGACGTATAACGTATAACGTATAACGTATAACGTATAAAGAATAACGTATAACGTATAACGTATAACTTATCACGTATAACGTATAAAGTATAACGCATAACGTATAACGTATAACGTATAACCTATGACGTATAACGAATAACGTATGACGTATAACGTATAACGTATAACGTATGACGTATAACGTATAACGTACAACGTATAACGTATAACGTATAACGTATAACGTACAACGTATAACGTATAACGTATAACGTATAACGTATAACGTATAACGTAAAACGTATAACGTATAACGTATAACGTATAACGTATAACGTATAACGTATAACGTATAACGTATAACGTATAACGTATAACGTATAACGTATAACGTATGCCGTATAACGTATAACGTATAACGTATCACGTATCACGAATAACGTAATACGTATAACGTATCACGTATCACGAATAACGTAATACGTATAACGAATAACGTAAAACGTATGAAGCATTACATATTACGTATAACGTATAGCGTATAACGTATAACGTATAGCGTATAACGTATAACGTATAACGTATAACGTATACCGTATAACGTATAACGTATAACGTATAACGTATAACGTATTAAGAATAACGTAAAACGTATAATGCAAAACGTATAACGTATAACGTGTAACGAAGAACGTATAACGAATGTCGTAAAACGTATTACGTATTACATATTTCGTATAACGTATAACGTATAAAGTATAACGTATAACGTATAACGTATAACGTATGACGTATAACGTATAACATATAACGTATAACGTATAAAGAATAACGTATAAAGTATAACGTATAACGTGTAACGTATAACGTATAACGAACAACGTATGACGTATAACGTATGACGTATAACGTATAACGTATAACTTATAACGTATAACGTATAACGTACAACGTATAACGTATAACGTATAACGTATAGCATGTAACGTATAACTTATCACGTATAACGTATAACGTATAACGTATAACGTATAACGTATAACGTATAACGTATAACTAATAACGTATAACGTATAACGTATAACGTATAACGTATAACGTATAACGTATAACGTATAACGTCTAACGTATAACGTATAACGTATAACGTATAACGTATAACGTATAACGTATAATCGTATAACGTATAACGTATAACGTATAACATCTAACGTATAACGTGTAACGTATAACGTATAACGTATAACGTATAACGTATAACGTATAACGTATAACGTATAACGTATAACGTATAACGTATGACGTATAACGTATAACGTATAACGTATAACGTATAAAGAATAACGTATAACGTATAACGTATAACGTATAACGTATAACGTATAACGTATAACGAATAACGTATGACGTATAACGAATGACGTATAACGTATAACGTATAACGTATGACGTATAACGTATAACGTACAACGTATAACGTATAACGTATAACGTATAACGTATAACGTATAACGTACAACGTATAACGTATAACGTATAACGTATAGCATGTAACGTATAACGTATAACGTATAACGTATAACGTATAACGTATAACGTATGACGTATAACGTATAACGTATAACGTATAACGTATAAAGAATAACGTATAACGTATAACGTATAACGTATAACGTATAACGTAAAACGAATAACGTATGACGTATAACGTATGACGTATAACGTATAACGTATAACGTACAACGTATAACGTATAACGTATAACGTACAACGTATAACGTATAACGTATAACGTATAACGTATAGCATATAACGTATAACGTATAACGTATAACGTATAACGTATAACGTATAACGTATAACGTATAACGTATAACGTAGAACGTATAACGTATCAGGTATAACGTATAACGTATGACGTATAACGTATAACGTACAACGTATAACGTATAACGTATAACGTATAACGTATAACGTATAACGTATAACGTACAACGTATAACGTACAACGTATAACGTATAGCATGTAACGTATAACTTATCACGTATAACGTATAACGTACAAAGTATAACGTATAACGTATAACGTATAACGTATAACGTATAACGTATAACGTATAACGTATAACGTATAACGTATAACGTATAACGTATAACGTATAACGTATAACGTATAACGTATAACGTATAACGTATAACGTCTAACGTATAACGTATAACGTATAACGTATAACGTATAACGTATAACGTATAACGTATAACGTATAACGTATAACGTATAACGTATAACGTATAACGTATGACGTATAACGTATAACGTATAACGTATAACGTATAAAGAATAACGTATAACGTATAACGTATAACTTATCACGTATAACGTATAAAGTATAACGCATAACGTATAACGCATAACGTATAACCTATGACGTATAACGTATAACGTATAACGTATAACGTATAACGTATAACGTATAACGTATAACGTATAACGTATAACGTATAACGTATAACGTATAACGTATAACGTATAACGTATAACGTATAACGTATAACGTATAACGTATAACGTATAACGTAAAACGTATAACGTAAAACGTATAACGTATAACGTATAACGTATAACGTATAACGTATAACGTATAACGTATAACGTACAACGTATAACGTATAACGTATAACGTATAACGTATAACGTATAACGTATAACGTATAACGTATAACGTATAACGTATAACGTATAACGTATAACGTATGCCGTATAACGTATAACGTATAACGTATCACGTATCACGAATAACGTAATACGTATAACGAATAACGTAAAACGTATGAAGCATTACATATTACGTATAACGTATAGCGTATAACGTATAACGTATAGCGTATAACGTATAACGTATAACGTATAACGTATACCGTATAACGTATAACGTATAACGTATAACGTATAACGTATCACGAATAACGTAAAACGTATAATGCAAAACGTATAACGTATAACGTGTAACGAAGAACGTATAACGAATATCGTAAAACGTATTACGTATTACATATTTCGTATAACGTATAACGTATAAAGTATAACGTATAACGTATAACGTATAACGTATGACGTATAACGTATAACATATAACGTATAACGTATAAAGAATAACGTATAACGTATAACGTATAACGTGTAACGTATAACGTATAACGAAAAACGTATGACGTATAACGTATGACGTATAACGTATAACGTATAACTTATAACGTATAACGTATAACGTACAACGTATAACGTATAACGTATAACGTATAGCATGTAACGTATAACTTATCACGTATAACGTATAACGTATAACGTATAACGTATAACGTATAACGTATAACGTATAACTAATAACGTATAACGTATAACGTATAACGTATAACGTATAACGTATAACGTCTAACGTATAACGTATAACGTATAACGTATAACGTATAACGTATAACGTATAACGTATAACGTATAACGTATAACGTATAACATCTAACGTATAACGTGTAACGTATAACGTATAACGTATAACGTATAACGTATAACGTATAACGTATAACGTATAACGTATAACGTATGACGTATAACGTATAACGTATAACGTATAACGTATAAAGAATAACGTATAACGTATAACGTATAACGTATAACGTATAACGTATAACGTATAACGAATAACGTATGACGTATAACGAATGACGTATAACGTATAACGTATAACGTATGACGTATAACGTATAACGTACAACGTATAACGTATAACGTATAACGTATAACGTATAACGTACAACGTATAACGTATAACGTATAACGTATAGCATGTAACGTATAACGTATAACGTATAACGTATAACGTATAACGTATAACGTATAACGTATGACGTATAACCTATAACGTATAACGTATAACGTATAAAGAATAACGTATAACGTATAACGTATAACGTATAACGTATAACGTAAAACGAATAACGTATGACGTATAACGTATGACGTATAACGTATAACGTATAACGTACAACGTATAACGTATAACGTATAACGTACAACGTATAACGTATAACGTATAACGTATAGCATATAACGTATAACGTATAACGTATAACGTATAACGTACAACGTATAACGTATAACGTATAACGTATAACGTATGACGTATAACGTATAACGTATAACGTATAACGTATAAAGAATAACGTATAACGTATAACGTATAACGTATAACGTATAACGTATAACGTATAACGTATAACGAATAACGTATGACGTATAACGTATGACGTATAACGTATAACGTATAACGTATGACGTATAACGTATAACGTACAACGTATAACGTATAACGTATAACGTATAACGTATAACGTACAACGTATAACGTATAACGTATGACGTATAGCATGTAACGTATAACTTATCACGTATAACGTATAACGTATAAAGTATAACGTATAACGTATAACGTATAACGTATAACGTATAACGTATAACGTATAACGTATAACGTATAACGTATAACGTATCAAGAATAACGTAAAACGTATAATGCAAAACGTATAACGTATAACGTGTAACGAAGAACGTATAACGAATGTCGTAAAACGTATTACGTATTACATATTTCGTATAACGTATAACGTATAAAGTATAACGTATAACGTATAACGTATAACGTATAACGTATGACGTATAACGTATAACATATAACGTATAACGTATAAAGAATAACGTATAAAGTATAACGTATAACGTGTAACGTATAACGTATAACGAACAACGTATGACGTATAACGTATGACGTATAACGTATAACGTATAACTTATAACGTATAACGTATAACGTACAACGTATAACGTATAACGTATAACGTATAGCATGTAACGTATAACTTATCACGTATAACGTATAACGTATAACGTATAACGTATAACGTATAACGTATAACGTATAACGTATAACTAATAACGTATAACGTATAACGTATAACGTATAACGTATAACGTATAACGTCTAACGTATAACGTATAACGTATAACGTATAACGTATAACGTATAACGTATAACGTATAACGTATAACGTATAACGTATAACATCTAACGTATAACGTGTAACGTATAACGTATAACGTATAACGTATAACGTATAACGTATAACGTATAACGTATAACGTATAACGTATAACGTATGACGTATAACGTATAACGTATAACGTATAACGTATAAAGAATAACGTATAACGTATAACGTATAACGTATAACGTATAACGTATAACGTATAACGAATAACGTATGACGTATAACGAATGACGTATAACGTATAACGTATAACGTATGACGTATAACGTATAACGTACAACGTATAACGTATAACGTATAACGTATAACGTATAACGTATAACGTACAACGTATATCGTATAACGTATAACGTATAGCATGTAACGTATAACGTATAACGTATAACGTATAACGTATAACGTATAACGTATGACGTATAACGTATGACGTATAACGTATAACGTATAAAGAATAACGTATAACGTATAACGTATAACGTATAACGTATAACGTAAAACGAATAACGTATGACGTATAACGTATGACGTATAACGTATAACGTATAACGTACAACGTATAACGTATAACGTATAACGTACAACGTATAACGTATAACGTATAACGTATAGCATATAACGTATAACGTATAACGTATAACGTATAACGTATAACGTATAACGTATAACGTATAACGTATAACGTATAACGTAGAACGTATAACGTATCAGGTATAACGTATTACGAATTACGTATAACGTATAACGTATAACGCATAACGTATAACGTGTAACGTACAACGTATAACGTATAACGTATAACGTATAACGTATAACGTATAACGTATAACGTATAACGCATAACGTATAACGTATAACGTATAACCTTTGACGTATAACGTATAACGTATAACGTATAACGTATAACGTATAACGTATAACGTATAACGTATAACGTATAACGTATAACGTATAACGTATAACGTATAACGTATAACGTATAACGTATAACGTATAACGTATAACGTATAACGTATAACGTATAACGTGTAACGTATAACGTATAACGTATAACGTATAACGTATAGCATGTAACGTATAACGTATAACGTATAACGTATAACGTATAACATATAACGTATAACGTATAACGTATAACGTATAACGTATAACGTATAACGTATAACGTATAACGTATAACGTATAACGTATAACGTATACCGTATAACGTATAACGTATAACGTATAACGTATCACGAATAACGTAAAACGTATAACGCATAACGTATAACGTATAACTTGTAACGAAGAACGTATAACGAATATCGTAAAACGTATTACGTATTACATATTTCGAATAACGTATAACGTGTATCGTATAACTTATGACGTATAACTTATAAGGTATAACGTATAACGTATAACGTATAACGTATAACGTATAACGTCTAACGTATAACGTATAACGTATAACGTATAACGTATAACGTATAACGTATAACGTATAACGTATAACGTATAACGTATAACGTATTACGTATAACGTATAACGTATAACGTATAACGTATAACGTATAACGTATAACGTATAACGTATAACGCATAACGTATAACGTATAACGAATAACGTATAACGTATAACGTATAACGTTTCACGTATAACGTATAACGTATAACGTATAACGTATAACGTATAACGTATAACGTATAACGTATGATGTATAACGTATAACGTATAACGTATAACGTATAAAGAATAACGTATAACGTATAACGTATAACGTATAACGTATAACGTATAACGTATAACGAATAACGTATGACGTATAACGTATGACGTATAACGTATAACGTATAACGTATAACGTATAACGTATAACGTACAACGTATAACGTATAACGTATAACGTATAGCATGTAACGTATAACTTATCACGTATAACGTATAACGTATAACGTATAACGTATAACGTATAACGTATGACGTATAACGTATAACGTATAACGTGTAACGTATAAAGAATAACGTATAACGTATAACGTATAACTATTCACGTATAACGTGTAACGTATAACGTATAACGTATTACGTATAACGTATATCGTATAACGTATAACGTATAACGTATAACGTGTAACGTATAACGTATAACGTATAACGTATAACGTATAACGTATAACGTATAACGTATAACGTATAACGTATGACGTATAACGTATAACGTATAACGTATAACGTATAAAGAATAACGTATAACGTATAACGTATAACGTATAACGTATAACGTATAACGTATAACGAACAACGTATGACGTATAACGTATGACGTATAACGTATAACGTATAACTTATAACGTATAACGTATAACGTACAACGTATAACGTATAACGTATAACGTATAGCATGTAACGTATAACTTATCACGTATAACGTATAACGTATAACGTATAACGTATAACGTATAACGTATAACGTATAACGTATAACTAATAACGTATAACGTATAACGTATAACGTATAACGTATAACGTATAACGTCTAACGTATAACGTATAACGTATAACGTATAACGTATAACGTATAACGTATAACGTATAACGTATAACGTATAACGTATAACATCTAACGTATAACGTGTAACGTATAACGTATAACGTATAACGTATAACGTATAACGTATAACGTATAACGTATAACGTATAACGTATAACGTATAACGTATGACGTATAACGTATAACGTATAACGTATAACGTATAAAGAATAACGTATAACGTATAACGTATAACGTATAACGTATAACGTATAACGTATAACGAATAACGTATGACGTATAACGAATGACGTATAACGTATAACGTATAACGTATGACGTATAACGTATAACGTACAACGTATAACGTATAACGTATAACGTATAACGTATAACGTATAACGTACAACGTATAACCTATAACGTATAACGTATAGCATGTAACGTATAACGTATAACGTATAACGTATAACGTATAACGTATAGCATGTAACGTATAACGTATAACGTATAACGTATAACGTATAACGTATAACGTATGACGTATAACGTATAACGTATAACGTATAACGTATAAAGAATAACGTATAACGTATAACGTATAACGTATAACGTATAACGTAAAACGAATAACGTATGACGTATAACGTATGACGTATAACGTATAACGTATAACGTACAACGTATAACGTATAACGTATAACGTACAACGTATAACGTATAACGTATAACGTATAGCATATAACGTATAACGTATAACGTATAACGTATAACGTATAACGTATAACGTATAACGTATAACGTATAACGTATAACGTATAACGTATTACGTAGAACGTATAACGTATCAGGTATAACGTATAACGAATTACGTATAACGTATAACGTATAACGCATAACGTATAACGTGTAACGTACAACGTATAACGTATAACGTATAACGTATAACGTATAACGTATAACGTATAACGTATAACGCATAACGTATAACGTATAACGTATAACCTTTGACGTATAACGTATAACGTATAACGTATAACGTATAACGTATAACGTATAACGTATAACGTATAACGTATAACGTATAACGTATAACGTATAACGTATAAAGAATAACGTATAGCGTATAACGTATAACGTATAACGTATAACGTATAACGAATAACGTATGACGTATAACGTATGACGTATAACGTATAACGTATAACGTACAACGTATAACGTATAACGTATAACGTACAACGTATAACGTATAACGTATAACGTATAGCATGTAACGTATAACGTATAACGTATAACGTATAACGTATAACGTATAACGTATGACGTATAACGTATAACGTATAACGTATAACGTATAAAGAATAACGTATAACGTATAACGTATAACGCATAACGTATAACGTATAACGTATAACCTTTGACGTATAACGTATAACGTATAACGTATAACGTATAACGTATAACGTATAACGTATTACGTATAACGTATAACGTATAACGTATAACGTATAACGTATAACGTATAACGTATAACGTATAACGCATAACGTATAACGTATAACGAATAACGCATAACGTATAACGTATAACGTTTCACGTATAACGTATAACGTATAACGTATAACGTATAACGTATAACGTATAACGTATGATGTATAACGTATAACGTATAACGTATAACGTATAGAGAATAACGTATAACGTATAACGTATAACGTATAACGTATAACGTATAACGAATGACGTATGACGTATAACGTATGACGTATAACGTATAACGTATAACGTATAACGTATAACGTATAACGTATAACGTACAACGTATAACGTATAACGTATAACGTATAGCATGTAACGTATAACGTATAACGTATAACGTACAACGTATAACGTATAACGTATAACGTACAACGTATAACGTATAACGTATAACGTATAGCATGTAACGTATAACGTATAACGTATAACGTATAACGTATAACGTGTAACGTATGACGTATAACGTATAACGTATAACGTATAACGTATAAAGAATAACGTATAACGTATAACGTATAACGTATAACGTATAACGTATAACGTATAACGTATAACGTATAACGTATAACGTATAACGTATAACGTATAACGTATAACATCTAACGTATAACGTGTAACGTATAACGTATAACGTATAACGTATAACGTATAACGTATAACGTATAACGTATAACGTATAGCGTATAACGTATAACGTATGACGTATAACGTATAACGTATAACGTATAACGTATAAAGAATAACGTATAACGTATAACGTATAACGTATAACGTATAACGTATAACGTATAACGAATAACGTATGACGTATAACGAATGACGTATAACGTATAACGTATAACGTATAACGTATAATGTATAACGTATAACGTATAACGTATAACGTATAACGTATAACGTATAACGTATAACGTATAAAGAATAACGTATAACGTATAACATATAACTTATCACGTATTACGTATAACGTATAACGTATAACGTATAACGTATAACGTAGAACGTATAACGTATCAGGTATAACGTATTACGAATTACGTATAACGTATAACGTATAACGTATAACGTATAACGTATAACGTATAACGTATAACGTATAACGTATAACGTATAACGTATAACGTATAACGTATAACGTATAACGTATAACGTATAACGTATAACGTGTAACGTATAACGTATAACGCATAACGTATAACGTATAACGTATAACCTATGACGTATAACGTATAACGTATAACGTATAACGTATAACGTATAACGTATAACGTATAACGTATAACGTACAACGTATAACGTATAACGTATAACGTATAACGTATAACGTATAACGTATAACGTATAACGTATTACGTATAACGTATAACGTATAACGTATAACGTATAACGTATAACGTATAACGAATAACGTATAACGTATAACGTATAACGTATAACGTATAACGTATAACGTATAACGTATAACATCTAACGTATAACGTGTAACGTATAACGTATAACGTATAACGTATAACGTATAACGTATAACGTATAACGTATAACGTATAACGTATGACGTATAACGTATAACGTATAACGTATAACGTATAAAGAATAACGTATAACGTATAACGTATAACGTATAACGTATAACGTATAACGTATAACGTATAACATCTAACGTATAACGTGTAACGTATAACGTATAACGTATAACGTATAACGTATAACGTATAACGTATAACGTATAACGTATAACGTATGACGTATAACGTATAACGTATAACGTATAACGTATAAAGAATAACGTATAACGTATAACGTATAACGTATAACGTATAACGTATAACGTATAAAGAATAACGTATAACGTATAACGTATAACGTATAACGTATAACGTATAACGAATAAAGTATGACGTATAACGTATGACGTATATCGTATAACGTATAACGTATAACGTATAACGTATAACGTATAACGTATAACGTATAACGTATAACGTATAACGTCTAACGTATAACGTATAACGTATAACGTATAACGTATAACGTATAACGTATAACGTATAACGTATAACGTATAACGTATAACGTATTACGTATAACGTATAACGTATAACGTATAACGTATAACGTATAACGTATAACGAATAACGTATAACGTATAACGTGTAACGAATAACGTATAACGTATAACGTATAACGTATAACGTTTCACGTATAACGTATAACGTATAACGTATAACGTATAACGTATAACGTATAACGTCTAATGTATAACGTATAACGTATGCCGTATATCGTATAACGTATAACGTATAACGTATCACGAATAACGTAATACGTATAACGCATAACGTATAACGTATAACGTGTAACGAAGAACGTATAACGTATAACGTATAACGTAGAACGTATAACGTATCAGGTATAACGTATTACGAATTACGTATAACGTATAACGTATAACGTATAACGTATAACGTATAACCTATAACGTATAACGTATAACGTATAACGTATAACGTATAACGTATAACGTATAACGTATAACGTATAACGTATAACGTATAACGTATAACGTATAACGTATAGCGTATAACGTATAACGTATAACGTATAACGTATGCCGTATATCGTATAACGTATAACGTATAACGTATCACGAATAACGTAATACGTATAACGCATAACGTATAACGTATAACGTGTAACGAAGAACGTATAACGAATTTCGTAAAACGTATTACGTATTACATATTTCGTATAACGTATAACATGTATCGTATAACTTATGACATATAACTTATAACGTATAACGTATAACGTATAACTTGTAGCGAAAAACGTATAACGAATAACGTAAAACGTATGAAGCATTACATACTACGTATAACGTATAGCGTATAACGTATAACGTATAGCGTATAACGTATAACGTATAACGTATAACGTATTCCGTATAACGTATAACGTATAACGTATAACGTATAACGTATCACGAATAACGTAAAACGTATAACGCAAAACGTATAACGTATAACGTGTAACGAAGAACGTATAACGAATATCGTAAAACGTATTACGTAGTACATATTTCGTATAACGTATAACGTATAAAGTGTAACGTATAACGTATAACGTATAACGTATAACGTATGACGTATAACGTATAACGTATAACGTATAACGTATAACGTATAACGAATAAAGTATGACGTATAACGTATGACGTATATCGTATAACGTATAACGTATAACGTATAACGTATAACGTATAACGTATAACGTATAACGTATTACGTATAACGTATAACGTATAACGTATAACGTATAACGTATAACGTATAACGAATAACGTATAACGTATAACGTGTAACGAATAACGTATAACGTATAACGTATAACGTATAACGTTTCACGTATAACGTATAACGTATAACGTATAACGTATAACGTATAACGTATAACGTCTAACGTATAACGTATAACGTATAACGTATAACGTATAACGTATAACGTATAACGTATAACGTATAACGTATAACGTATAACGTATAACGTATAACGTATAACGTATAACGTATAACGTATAACATCTAACGTATAACGTGTAACGTATAACGTATAACGTATAACGTATAACGTATAACGTATAACGTATAACGTATAACGTATAACGTATGACGTATAACGTATAACGTATAACGTATAACGTATAAAGAATAACGTATAACGTATAACGTATAACGTATAACGTATAACGTATAACGTATAAAGAATAACGTATAACGTATAACGTATAACGTATAACGTATAACGTATAACGAATAAAGTATGACGTATAACGTATGACGTATATCGTATAACGTATAACGTATAACGTATAACGTATAACGTATAACGTATAACGTATAACGTATAACGTATAACGTCTAACGTATAACGTATAACGTATAACGTATAACGTATAACGTATAACGTATAACGTATAACGTATAACGTATTACGTATAACGTATAACGTATAACGTATAACGTATAACGTATAACGTATAACGTATAACGTATAACGCATAACGTATAACGTATAACGAATAACTTATGACGTATAACGTATAACGTTTCACGTATAACGTATAACGTATAACGAATAACGTATAACGTATAACGTATAACGTATGATGTATAACGTATAACGTATAACGTATAACGTATAAAGAATAACGTATAACGTATAACGTATAACGTATAACGTATAACGTATAACGAATGACGTATTACGTATAACGTATAACGTATAACGTACAACGTATAACGTATAACGTATAACGTATAGCATGTAACGTATAACCTATCACGTATAACGTATAACGTATAACGTATAACGTATAACGTATAACGTATGACGTATAACGTATAACGTATAACGTATAACGTATAAAGAATAACGTATAACGTATAACGTATAACTTATCACGTATTACGTATAACGTATAACGTATAACGTATAACGTAGAACGTATAACGTATCAGGTATAACGTATTACGAATTACGTATAACGTATAACGTATAACGTATAACGTGTAACGTATAACGTATAACGTATAACGCATAACGTATAACGTATAACGTATAACGTATTACGAATTACGTAAAACGTATAACGAATAACGCATAACGTATAACGTATAACGTATATCGTATAACGTATAACGTATAACGTATGACGTATAACGTATGACGTATAACGTATAACGTATAACGTATAACGTATAACGTATAACGTATAACGTATGACGTATAACGTATAACGTATAACGTATAACGTATAAAGAATAACGTATAACGTATCACGAATAACGTAATACGTATAACGTATAACGTATAACGTATAACTTGTAACGAAAAACGTATAACGAATAACGTAAAACGTATGAAGCATTACATACTACGTATAACGTATAGCGTATAACGTATAACGTATAGCGTATAACGTATAACGTATAGCGTATAACGTATAACGTATAGCGTATAACGTATAACGTATAACGTATAACGTATTCCGTATAACGTATAACGTATAACGTATAACGTATAACGTATCACGAATAACGTAAAACGTATAACGCAAAACGTATAACGTATAACGTGTAACGAAGAACGTATAACGAATTTCGTAAAACGTATTACGTATTACATATTTCGTATAACGTATAACGTATAAAGTATAACGTATAACGTATAACGTATAACGTATAACGTATGACGTATAACGTATAACGTATAACGTATAACGTATAAAGAATAACGTATAACGTATAACGTATAACGTATAACGTATAACGTATAACGTATAACGTATAACGAATAAAGTATGACGTATAACGTGTGACGTATATCGTATAACGTATAACGTATAACGTATAACGTATAACGTATAACGTATAACGTATAACGTATAACGTATAACGTATAACGTATAACGTATAACGTATAACGTATAACGTATAACGTATAACGTATAACGTATAACGTATAACATCTAACGTATAACGTGTAACGTATAACGTATAACGTATAACGTATAACGTATAACGTATAACGTATAACGTATAACGTATAACGTATAACGTATAACGTATAACGTATGACGTATAACGTATAACGTATAACGTATAACGAATAACGTATAACGTATAACGTATAACGTTTCACGTATAACGTATAACGTATAACGTATAACGTATAACGTATAACGTATAACGTATGATGTATAACGTATAACGTATGATGTATAACGTATAACGTATAACGTATAACGTATAACGTATAACGAATGACGTATGACGTATAACGTGTGACGTATAACGTATAACGTATAACGTATAACGTATAACGTATAACGTATAACGTACAACGTATAACGTATAACGTATAACGTATAGCATGTAACGTATAACTTATCACGTATAACGTATAACGTATAACGTATAACGTATAACGTATAACGTATAACGTATAACGTATAACGTATAACGTATAACGTATATCGTATGATGTATAACGTATAACGTATAACGTATAACGTATAAAGAATAACGTATAACGTATAACGTATAACGTATAACGTGTAACGTATAACGTATAACGTATAACGTATAACGTATAACGTATAACGTATAACGTATAACGTATAACGTATAACGTATGACGTATAACGTATAACGTATAACGTATAACGTATAAAGAATAACGTATAACGTATAACGTATAACGTATAACGTATAACGTATAACGTATAACGAATAACGTATGACGTATAACGTATGACGTATAACGTATAACGTATAACGTATGACGTATAACGTATAACGTACAACGTATAACGTATAACGTATAACGTATAACGTATAACGTATAACGTACAACGTATAACGTACAACGTATAACGTATAGCATGTAACGTATAACTTATCACGTATAACGTATAACGTACAAAGTATAACGTATAACGTATAACGTATAACGTATAACGTATAACGTATAACGTATAACGTATAACGTATAACGTATAACGTATAACGTATAACGTATAACGTATAACGTATAACGTATAACGTCTAACGTATAACGTATAACGTATAACGTATAACGTATAACGTATAACGTATAACGTATAACGTATAACGTATAACGTATAACGTATAACGTATAACGTATGACGTATAACGTATAACGTATAACGTATAACGTATAAAGAATAACGTATAACGTATAACGTATAACTTATCACGTATAACGTATAAAGTACAACGCATAACGTATAACGTATAACGTATAACCTATGACGTATAACGTATAACGTATAACGTATAACGTATAACGTATAACGTATAACGTATAACGTATAACGTATAACGTATAACGTATAACGTATAACGTATAACGTATAACGTATAACGTATAACGTATAACGTAAAACGTATAACGTATAACGTATAACGTATAACGTATAACGTATAACGTATAACGTATAACGTACAACGTATAACGTATAACGTATAACGTATAACGTATAACGTATAACGTATAACGTATAACGTATAACGTATAACGTATAACGTATAACGTATAACGTATGCCGTATAACGTATAACGTATAACGTATCACGTATCACGAATAACGTAATACGTATAACGAATAACGTAAAACGTATGAAGCATTACATATTACGTATAACGTATAGCGTATAACGTATAACGTATAGCGTATAACGTATAACGTATAACGTATAACGTATAACGTATACCGTATAACGTATAACGTATAACGTATAACGTATAACGTATCACGAATAACGTAAAACGTATAATGCAAAACGTATAACGTATAACGTGTAACGAAGAACGTATAACGAATATCGTAAAACGTATTACGTATTACATATTTCGTATAACGTATAACGTATAAAGTATAACGTATAACGTATAACGTATAACGTATGACGTATAACGTATAACATATAACGTATAACGTATAAAGAATAACGTATAACGTATAACGTATAACGTGTAACGTATAACGTATAACGAAAAACGTATGACGTATAACGTATGACGTATAACGTATAACGTATAACTTATAACGTATAACGTATAACGTACAACGTATAACGTATAACGTATAACGTATAGCATGTAACGTATAACTTATCACGTATAACGTATAACGTATAACGTATAACGTATAACGTATAACGTATAACGTATAACGTATAACGTATAACGTATAACGTATAACATCTAACGTATAACGTGTAACGTATAACGTATAACGTATAACGTATAACGTATAACGTATAACGTATAACGTATAACGTATAACGTATGACGTATAACGTATAACGTATAACGTATAACGTATAAAGAATAACGTATAACGTATAACGTATAACGTATAACGTATAACGTATAACGTATAACGAATAACGTATGACGTATAACGAATGACGTATAACGTATAACGCATAACGTATGACGTATAACGTATAACGTACAACGTATAACGTATAACGTATAACGTATAACGTATAACGTACAACGTATAACGTATAACGTATAACGTATAGCATGTAACGTATAACGTATAACGTATAACGTATAACGTATAACGTATAACGTATGACGTATAACCTATAACGTATAACGTATAACGTATAAAGAATAACGTATAACGTATAACGTATAACGTATAACGTATAACGTAAAACGAATAACGTATGACGTATAACGTATGACGTATAACGTATAACGTATAACGTACAACGTATAACGTATAACGTATAACGTACAACGTATAACGTATAACGTATAACGTATAGCATATAACGTATAACGTATAACGTATAACGTATAACGTACAACGTATAACGTATAACGTATAACGTATAACGTATGACGTATAACGTATAACGTATAACGTATAACGTATAAAGAATAACGTATAACGTATAACGTATAACGTATAACGTATAACGTATAACGTATAACGTATAACGAATAACGTATGACGTATAACGTATGACGTATAACGTATAACGTATAACGTATGACGTATAACGTATAACGTACAACGTATAACGTATAACGTATAACGTATAACGTATAACGTACAACGTATAACGTATAACGTATGACGTATAGCATGTAACGTATAACTTATCACGTATAACGTATAACGTATGACGTATAGCATGTAACGTATAACTTATCACGTATAACGTATAACGTATAAAGTATAACGTATAACGTATAACGTATAACGTATAACGTATAACGTATAACGTATAACGTATAACGTATAACGTATAACGTATCAAGAATAACGTAAAACGTATAATGCAAAACGTATAACGTATAACGTGTAACGAAGAACGTATAACGAATGTCGTAAAACGTATAACGTATAACGTATAACGTATAACGTGTAACGTATAACGTATAACGTATAACGTATAACGTATAGCATGTAACGTATAACGTATAACGTATAACGTATAACGTATAACATATAACGTATAACGAATAACGTATAACGTATAACGTATAACGTATAACGTATAACGTATAACGTATAACGTATAACGTATAACGTATAACGTATACCGTATAACGTATAACGTATAACGTATAACGTATCACGAATAACGTAAAACGTATAACGCATAACGTATAACGTATAACTTGTAACGAAGAACGTATAACGAATATCGTAAAACGTATTACGTATTACATATTTCGAATAACGTATAACGTGTATCGTATAACTTATGACGTATAACTTATAAGGTATAACGTATAACGTATAACGTATAACGTATAACGTATAACGTCTAACGTATAACGTATAACGTATAACGTATAACGTATAACGTATAACGTATAACGTATAACGTATAACGTATAACGTATAACGTATAACGTATAACGTATAACGTATAACGTATAACGTATAACGTATAACGTATAACGTATAACGTGTAACGTATAACGTATAACGTATAACGTATGACGTATAACGTATAACGTATAACGTATAACGTATAAAGAATAACGTATAACGTATAACGTATAACTTATCACGTATTACGTATAACGTATAACGTATAACGTATAACGTACAACGTATAACGTATAACGTATAACGTATAACGAATAACGTATAACGTATAACGTATAACGTTTCACGTATAACGTATAACGTATAACGTATAACGTATAACGTATGATGTATAACGTATAACGTATGATGTATAACGTATAACGTATAACGTATAACGTATAACGTATAACGTATAACGAATGACGTATGACGTATAACGTGTGACGTATAACGTATAACGTATAACGTATAACGTATAACGTATAACGTATAACGTACAACGTATAACGTATAACGTATAACGTATAGCATGTAACGTATAACTTATCACGTATAACGTATAACGTATAACGTATAACGTATAACGTATAACGTATAACGTATAACGTATAACGTATAACGTATAACGTATATCGTATGATGTATAACGTATAACGTATAACGTATAACGTATAAAGAATAACGTATAACGTATAACGTATAACGTATAACGTGTAACGTATAACGTATAACGTATAACGTATAACGTATAACGTATAACGTATAACGTATAACGTATAACGTATAACGTATGACGTATAACGTATAACGTATAACGTATAACGTATAAAGAATAACGTATAACGTATAACGTATAACGTATAACGTATAACGTATAACGTATAACGAATAACGTATGACGTATAACGTATGACGTATAACGTATAACGTATAACGTATGACGTATAACGTATAACGTACAACGTATAACGTATAACGTATAACGTATAACGTATAACGTATAACGTACAACGTATAACGTACAACGTATAACGTATAGCATGTAACGTATAACTTATCACGTATAACGTATAACGTACAAAGTATAACGTATAACGTATAACGTATAACGTATAACGTATAACGTATAACGTATAACGTATAACGTATAACGTATAACGTATAACGTATAACGTATAACGTATAACGTATAACGTATAACGTCTAACGTATAACGTATAACGTATAACGTATAACGTATAACGTATAACGTATAACGTATAACGTATAACGTATAACGTATAACGTATAACGTATAACGTATAACGTATAACGTATAACGTATGACGTATAACGTATAACGTATAACGTATAACGTATAAAGAATAACGTATAACGTATAACGTATAACTTATCACGTATAACGTATAAAGTATAACGCATAACGTATAACGTATAACGTATAACCTATGACGTATAACGTATAACGTATAACGTATAACGTATAACGTATAACGTATAACGTATAACGTATAACGTATAACGTATAACGTATAACGTATAACGTATAACGTATAACGTATAACGTATAACGTATAACGTAAAACGTATAACGTATAACGTATAACGTATAACGTATAACGTATAACGTATAGCGTATAACGTACAACGTATAACGTATAACGTATAACGTATAACGTATAACGTATAACGTATAACGTATAACGTATAACGTATAACGTATAACGTATAACGTATAACGTATGCCGTATAACGTATAACGTATAACGTATCACGTATCACGAATAACGTAATACGTATAACGAATAACGTAAAACGTATGAAGCATTACATATTACGTATAACGTATAGCGTATAACGTATAACGTATAGCGTATAACGTATAACGTATAACGTATAACGTATAACGTATACCGTATAACGTATAACGTATAACGTATAACGTATAACGTATCACGAATAACGTAAAACGTATAATGCAAAACGTATAACGTATAACGTGTAACGAAGAACGTATAACGAATATCGTAAAACGTATTACGTATTACATATTTCGTATAACGTATAACGTATAAAGTATAACGTATAACGTATAACGTATAACGTATGACGTATAACGTATAACATATAACGTATAACGTATAAAGAATAACGTATAACGTATAACGTATAACGTGTAACGTATAACGTATAACGAAAAACGTATGACGTATAACGTATGACGTATAACGTATAACGTATAACTTATAACGTATAACGTATAACGTACAACGTATAACGTATAACGTATAACGTATAGCATGTAACGTATAACTTATCACGTATAACGTATAACGTATAACGTATAACGTATAACGTATAACGTATAACGTATAACGTATAACGTATAACGTATAACGTATAACATCTAACGTATAACGTGTAACGTATAACGTATAACGTATAACGTATAACGTATAACGTATAACGTATAACGTATAACGTATAACGTATGACGTATAACGTATAACGTATAACGTATAACGTATAAAGAATAACGTATAACGTATAACGTATAACGTATAACGTATAACGTATAACGTATAACGAATAACGTATGACGTATAACGAATGACGTATAACGTATAACGCATAACGTATGACGTATAACGTATAACGTACAACGTATAACGTATAACGTATAACGTATAACGTATAACGTACAACGTATAACGTATAACGTATAACGTATAGCATGTAACGTATAACGTATAACGTATAACGTATAACGTATAACGTATAACGTATGACGTATAACCTATAACGTATAACGTATAACGTATAAAGAATAACGTATAACGTATAACGTATAACGTATAACGTATAACGTAAAACGAATAACGTATGACGTATAACGTATGACGTATAACGTATAACGTATAACGTACAACGTATAACGTATAACGTATAACGTACAACGTATAACGTATAACGTATAACGTATAGCATATAACGTATAACGTATAACGTATAACGTATAACGTACAACGTATAACGTATAACGTATAACGTATAACGTATGACGTATAACGTATAACGTATAACGTATAACGTATAAAGAATAACGTATAACGTATAACGTATAACGTATAACGTATAACGTATAACGTATAACGTATAACGAATAACGTATGACGTATAACGTATGACGTATAACGTATAACGTATAACGTATGACGTATAACGTATAACGTACAACGTATAACGTATAACGTATAACGTATAACGTATAACGTACAACGTATAACGTATAACGTATGACGTATAGCATGTAACGTATAACTTATCACGTATAACGTATAACGTATGACGTATAGCATGTAACGTATAACTTATCACGTATAACGTATAACGTATAAAGTATAACGTATAACGTATAACGTATAACGTATAACGTATAACGTATAACGTATAACGTATAACGTATAACGTATAACGTATAACGTATCAAGAATAACGTAAAACGTATAATGCAAAACGTATAACGTATAACGTGTAACGAAGAACGTATAACGAATGTCGTAAAACGTATAACGTATAACGTATAACGTATAACGTGTAACGTATAACGTATAACGTATAACGTATAACGTATAGCATGTAACGTATAACGTATAACGTATAACGTATAACGTATAACATATAACGTATAACGTATAACGTATAACGTATAACGTATAACGTATAACGTATAACGTATAACGTATAACGTATAACGTATAACGTATAACGTATACCGTATAACGTATAACGTATAACGTATAACGTATCACGAATAACGTAAAACGTATAACGCATAACGTATAACGTATAACTTGTAACGAAGAACGTATAACGAATATCGTAAAACGTATTACGTATTACATATTTCGAATAACGTATAACGTGTATCGTATAACTTATGACGTATAACTTATAAGGTATAACGTATAACGTATAACGTATAACGTATAACGTATAACGTCTAACGTATAACGTATAACGTATAACGTATAACGTATAACGTATAACGTATAACGTATAACGTATAACGTATAACGTATAACGTATAACGTATAACGTATAACGTATAACGTATAACGTATAACGTATAACGTATAACGTGTAACGTATAACGTATAACGTATAACGTATGACGTATAACGTATAACGTATAACGTATAACGTATAAAGAATAACGTATAACGTATAACGTATAACTTATCACGTATTACGTATAACGTATAACGTATAACGTATAACGTACAACGTATAACGTATAACGTATAACGTATAACGAATAACGTATAACGTATAACGTATAACGTTTCACGTATAACGTATAACGTATAACGTATAACGTATAACGTATAACGTATAACGTATAACGTATGATGTATAACGTATAACGTATGATGTATAACGTATGACGTATAACGTATAACGTATAACGTATAACGAATGACGTATGACGTATAACGTGTGACGTATAACGTATAACGTATAACGTATAACGTATAACGTATAACGTATAACGTACAACGTATAACGTATAACGTATAACGTATAGCATGTAACGTATAACTTATCACGTATAACGTATAACGTATAACGTATAACGTATAACGTATAACGTATAACGTATAACGTATAACGTATAACGTATAACGTATATCGTATGATGTATAACGTATAACGTATAACGTATAACGTATAAAGAATAACGTATAACGTATAACGTATAACGTATAACGTGTAACGTATAACGTATAACGTATAACGTATAACGTATAACGTATAACGTATAACGTATAACGTATAACGTATGACGTATAACGTATAACGTATAACGTATAACGTATAAAGAATAACGTATAACGTATAACGTATAACGTATAACGTATAACGTATAACGTATAACGAATAACGTATGACGTATAACGTATGACGTATAACGTATAACGTATAACGTATGACGTATAACGTATAACGTACAACGTATAACGTATAACGTATAACGTATAACGTATAACGTATAACGTACAACGTATAACGTACAACGTATAACGTATAGCATGTAACGTATAACTTATCACGTATAACGTATAACGTACAAAGTATAACGTATAACGTATAACGTATAACGTATAACGTATAACGTATAACGTATAACGTATAACGTATAACGTATAACGTATAACGTATAACGTATAACGTATAACGTATAACGTATAACGTCTAACGTATAACGTATAACGTATAACGTATAACGTATAACGTATAACGTATAACGTATAACGTATAACGTATAACGTATAACGTATAACGTATAACGTATGACGTATAACGTATAACGTATAACGTATAACGTATAAAGAATAACGTATAGCGTATAACGTATAACTTATCACGTATAACGTATAAAGTATAACGCATAACGTATAACGTATAACGTATAACCTATGACGTATAACGTATAACGTATAACGTATAACGTATAACGTATAACGTATAACGTATAACGTATAACGTATAACGTATAACGTATAACGTATAACGTATAACGTATAACGTATAACGTATAACGTATAACGTATAACGTATAACGTAAAACGTATAACGTATAACGTATAACGTATAACGTATAACGTATAACGTACAACGTATAACGTACAACGTATAACGTATAACGTATAACGTATAACGTATAACGTATAACGTATAACGTATAACGTATAACGTATAACGTATAACGTATAACGTATAACGTATGCCGTATAACGTATAACGTATAACGTATCACGTATCACGAATAACGTAATACGTATAACGAATAACGTAAAACGTATGAAGCATTACATATTACGTATAACGTATAGCGTATAACGTATAACGTATAGCGTATAACGTATAACGTATAACGTATAACGTATAACGTATACCGTATAACGTATAACGTATAACGTATAACGTATAACGTATCACGAATAACGTAAAACGTATAATGCAAAACGTATAACGTATAACGTGTAACGAAGAACGTATAACGAATATCGTAAAACGTATTACGTATTACATATTTCGTATAACGTATAACGTATAAAGTATAACGTATAACGTATAACGTATAACGTATGACGTATAACGTATAACATATAACGTATAACGTATAAAGAATAACGTATAACGTATAACGTATAACGTGTAACGTATAACGTATAACGAAAAACGTATGACGTATAACGTATGACGTATAACGTATAACGTATAACTTATAACGTATAACGTATAACGTACAACGTATAACGTATAACGTATAACGTATAGCATGTAACGTATAACTTATCACGTATAACGTATAACGTATAACGTATAACGTATAACGTATAACGTATAACGTATAACTAATAACGTATAACGTATAACGTATAACGTATAACGTATAACGTATAACGTCTAACGTATAACGTATAACGTATAACGTATAACGTATAACGTATAACGTATAACGTATAACGTATAACGTATAACGTATAACATCTAACGTATAACGTGTAACGTATAACGTATAACGTATAACGTATAACGTATAACGTATAACGTATAACGTATAACGTATAACGTATGACGTATAACGTATAACGTATAACGTATAACGTATAAAGAATAACGTATAACGTATAACGTATAACGTATAACGTATAACGTATAACGTATAACGAATAACGTATGACGTATAACGAATGACGTATAACGTATAACGCATAACGTATGACGTATAACGTATAACGTACAACGTATAACGTATAACGTATAACGTATAACGTATAACGTACAACGTATAACGTATAACGTATAACGTATAGCATGTAACGTATAACGTATAACGTATAACGTATAACGTATAACGTATAACGTATGACGTATAACCTATAACGTATAACGTATAACGTATAAAGAATAACGTATAACGTATAACGTATAACGTATAACGTATAACGTAAAACGAATAACGTATGACGTATAACGTATGACGTATAACGTACAACGTATAACGTATAACGTATAACGTACAACGTATAACGTATAACGTATAACGTATAGCATATAACGTATAACGTATAACGTATAACGTATAACGTACAACGTATAACGTATAACGTATAACGTATAACGTATGACGTATAACGTATAACGTATAACGTATAACGTATAAAGAATAACGTATAACGTATAACGTATAACGTATAACGTATAACGTATAACGTATAACGTATAACGAATAACGTATGACGTATAACGTATGACGTATAACGTATAACGTATAACGTATGACGTATAACGTATAACGTACAACGTATAACGTATAACGTATAACGTATAACGTATAACGTACAACGTATAACGTATAACGTATGACGTATAGCATGTAACGTATAACTTATCACGTATAACGTATAACGTATAAAGTATAACGTATAACGTATAAAGTATAACGTATAACGTATAACGTATAACGTATAACGTATAACGTATAACGTATAACGTATAACGTATAACGTATCAAGAATAACGTAAAACGTATAATGCAAAACGTATAACGTATAACGTGTAACGAAGAACGTATAACGAATGTCGTAAAACGTATTACGTATTACATATTTCGTATAACGTATAACGTATAAAGTATAACGTATAACGTATAACGTATAACGTATAACGTATGACGTATAACGTATAACATATAACGTATAACGTATAAAGAATAACGTATAAAGTATAACGTATAACGTGTAACGTATAACGTATAACGAACAACGTATGACGTATAACGTATGACGTATAACGTATAACGTATAACTTATAACGTATAACGTATAACGTACAACGTATAACGTATAACGTATAACGTATAGCATGTAACGTATAACTTATCACGTATAACGTATAACGTATAACGTATAACGTATAACGTATAACGTATAACGTATAACGTATAACGTATAACTAATAACGTATAACGTATAACGTATAACGTATAACGTATAACGTATAACGTCTAACGTATAACGTATAACGTATAACGTATAACGTATAACGTATAACGTATAACGTATAACGTATAACGTATAACGTATAACATCTAACGTATAACGTGTAACGTATAACGTATAACGTATAACGTATAACGTATAACGTATAACGTATAACGTATAACGTATAACGTATAACGTATGACGTATAACGTATAACGTATAACGTATAACGTATAAAGAATAACGTATAACGTATAACGTATAACGTATAACGTATAACGTATAACGTATAACGAATAACGTATGACGTATAACGAATGACGTATAACGTATAACGTATAACGTATGACGTATAACGTATAACGTACAACGTATAACGTATAACGTATAACGTATAACGTATAACGTATAACGTACAACGTATAACGTATAACGTATAACGTATAGCATGTAACGTATAACGTATAACGTATAACGTATAACGTATAACGTATAACGTATGACGTATAACGTATGACGTATAACGTATAACGTATAAAGAATAACGTATAACGTATAACGTATAACGTATAACGTATAACGTAAAACGAATAACGTATGACGTATAACGTATGACGTATATCGTATAACGTATAACGTACAACGTATAACGTATAACGTATAACGTACAACGTATAACGTATAACGTATAACGTATAGCATATAACGTATAACGTATAACGTATAATGTATAACGTATAACGTATAACGTATAACGTATAACGTATAACGTATAACGTAGAACGTATAACGTATCAGGTATAACGTATTACGAATTACGTATAACGTATAACGTATAACGCATAACGTATAACGTGTAACGTACAACGTATAACGTATAACGTATAACGTATAACGTATAACGTATAACGTATAACGTATAACGCATAACGTATAACGTATAACGTATAACCTTTGACGTATAACGTATAACGTATAACGTATAACGTATAACGTATAACGTATAACGTATAACGTATAACGTATAACGTATAACGTATAACGTATAACGTATAACGTATAACGTATAACGTATAACGTATAACGTTTAACGTATAACGTATAACGTGTAACGTATAACGTATAACGTATAACGTATAACGTATAGCATGTAACGTATAACGTATAACGTATAACGTATAACGTATAACATATAACGTATAACGTATAACGTATAACGTATAACGTATAACGTATAACGTATAACGTATAACGTATAACGTATAACGTATAACGTATAACGTATACCGTATAACGTATAACGTATAACGTATAACGTATCACGAATAACGTAAAACGTATAACGCATAACGTATAACGTATAACTTGTAACGAAGAACGTATAACGAATATCGTAAAACGTATTACGTATTACATATTTCGAATAACGTATAACGTGTATCGTATAACTTATGACGTATAACTTATAAGGTATAACGTATAACGTATAACGTATAACGTATAACGTATAACGTCTAACGTATAACGTATAACGTATAACGTATAACGTATAACGTATAACGTATAACGTATAACGTATAACGTATAACGTATAACGTATTACGTATAACGTATAACGTATAACGTATAACGTATAACGTATAACGTATAACGTATAACGTATAACGCATAACGTATAACGTATAACGAATAACGTATAACGTATAACGTATAACGTTTCACGTATAACGTATAACGTATAACGTATAACGTATAACGTATAACGTATAACGTATAACGTATGATGTATAACGTATAACGTATAACGTATAACGTATAACGTATAACGTATAACGTATAACGTATAACGTATAACGTATAACGTATAACGTATAACGAATAACGTATGACGTATAACGTATGACGTATAACGTATAACGTATAACGTATAACGTATAACGTATAACGTACAACGTATAACGTATAACGTATAACGTATAGCATGTAACGTATAACTTATCACGTATAACGTATAACGTATAACGTATAACGTATAACGTATAACGTATGACGTATAACGTATAACGTATAACGTGTAACGTATAAAGAATAACGTATAACGTATAACGTATAACTATTCACGTATAACGTGTAACGTATAACGTATAACGTATTACGTATAACGTATATCGTATAACGTATAACGTATAACGTATAACGTGTAACGTATAACGTATAACGTATAACGTATAACGTATAACGTATAACGTATAACGTATAA
Organism: Ptiloglossa arizonensis; assembly: GCF_051014685.1. Classification (NCBI taxonomy): domain Eukaryota; kingdom Metazoa; phylum Arthropoda; class Insecta; order Hymenoptera; family Colletidae; genus Ptiloglossa; species Ptiloglossa arizonensis. The sequence continues at coordinate 5,450 of NW_027478450.1, read as the reverse complement.
CGTATAACGTATGACGTATAACGTATAACGTATAACGTATAACGTATAAAGAATAACGTATAACGTATAACGTATAACGTATAACGTATAACGTATAACGTATAACGAACAACGTATGACGTATAACGTATGACGTATAACGTATAACGTATAACTTATAACGTATAACGTATAACGTACAACGTATAACGTATAACGTATAACGTATAGCATGTAACGTATAACTTATCACGTATAACGTATAACGTATAACGTATAACGTATAACGTATAACGTATAACGTATAACTAATAACGTATAACGTATAACGTATAACGTATAACGTATAACGTATAACGTCTAACGTATAACGTATAACGTATAACGTATAACGTATAACGTATAACGTATAACGTATAACGTATAACGTATAACGTATAACATCTAACGTATAACGTGTAACGTATAACGTATAACGTATAACGTATAACGTATAACGTATAACGTATAACGTATAACGTATAACGTATAACGTATAACGTATAACGTATGACGTATAACGTATAACGTATAACGTATAACGTATAAAGAATAACGTATAACGTATAACGTATAACGTATAACGTGTAACGTATAACGTATAACGAATAACGTATGACGTATAACGAATGACGTATAACGTATAACGTATAACGTATGACGTATAACGTATAACGTACAACGTATAACGTATAACGTATAACGTATAACGTATAACGTATAACGTACAACGTATAACCTATAACGTATAACGTATAGCATGTAACGTATAACGTATAACGTATAACGTATAACGTATAACGTATAGCATGTAACGTATAACGTATAACGTATAACGTATAACGTATAACGTATAACGTATGACGTATAACGTATAACGTATAACGTATAACGTATAAAGAATAACGTATAACGTATAACGTATAACGTATAACGTATAACGTAAAACGAATAACGTATGACGTATAACGTATGACGTATAACGTATAACGTATAACGTACAACGTATAACGTATAACGTATAACGTACAACGTATAACGTATAACGTATAACGTATAGCATATAACGTATAACGTATAACGTATAACGTATAACGTATAACGTATAACGTATAACGTATAACGTATAACGTATAACGTATTACGTAGAACGTATAACGTATCAGGTATAACGTATAACGAATTACGTATAACGTATAACGTATAACGCATAACGTATAACGTATAACTTGTAACGAAGAACGTATAACGAATATCGTAAAACGTATTACGTATTACATATTTCGAATAACGTATAACGTGTATCGTATAACTTATGACGTATAACTTATAAGGTATAACGTATAACGTATAACGTATAACGTATAACGTATAACGTCTAACGTATAACGTATAACGTATAACGTATAACGTATAACGTATAACGTATAACGTATAACGTATAACGTATAACGTATAACGTATTACGTATAACGTATAACGTATAACGTATAACGTATAACGTATAACGTATAACGTATAACGTATGACGTATAACGTATAACGTATAACGTATAACGTATAAAGAATAACGTATAGCGTATAACGTATAACGTATAACGTATAACGTATAACGAATAACGTATGACGTATAACGTATGACGTATAACGTATAACGTATAACGTACAACGTATAACGTATAACGTATAACGTACAACGTATAACGTATAACGTATAACGTATAGCATGTAACGTATAACGTATAACGTATAACGTATAACGTATAACGTATAACGTATAACGTATGACGTATAACGTATAACGTATAACGTATAACGTATAAAGAATAACGTATAACGTATAACGTATAACGCATAACGTATAACGTATAACGTATAACCTTTGACGTATAACGTATAACGTATAACGTATAACGTATAACGTATAACGTATAACGTATTACGTATAACGTATAACGTATAACGTATAACGTATAACGTATAACGTATAACGTATAACGTATAACGCATAACGTATAACGTATAACGAATAACGCATAACGTATAACGTATAACGTTTCACGTATAACGTATAACGTATAACGTATAACGTATAACGTATAACGTATAACGTATGATGTATAACGTATAACGTATAACGTATAACGTATAGAGAATAACGTATAACGTATAACGTATAACGTATAACGTATAACGTATAACGAATGACGTATGACGTATAACGTATGACGTATAACGTATAACGTATAACGTATAACGTATAACGTATAACGTATAACGTATAACGTACAACGTATAACGTATAACGTATAACGTATAGCATGTAACGTATAACGTATAACGTATAACGTACAACGTATAACGTATAACGTATAACGTACAACGTATAACGTATAACGTATAACGTATAGCATGTAACGTATAACGTATAACGTATAACGTATAACGTATAACGTATAACGTATGACGTATAACGTATAACGTATAACGTATAACGTATAAAGAATAACGTATAACGTATAACGTATAACGTATAACGTATAACGTATAACGTATAACGTATAACGTATAACGTATAACATCTAACGTATAACGTGTAACGTATAACGTATAACGTATAACGTATAACGTATAACGTATAACGTATAACGTATAACGTATAGCGTATAACGTATAACGTATGACGTATAACGTATAACGTATAACGTATAACGTATAAAGAATAACGTATAACGTATAACGTATAACGTATAACGTATAACGTATAACGTATAACGAATAACGTATGACGTATAACGAATGACGTATAACGTATAACGTATAACGTATAACGTATAACGTATAACGTATAACGTATAACGTATAACGTATAACGTATAACGTATAACGTATAAAGAATAACGTATAACGTATAACATATAACTTATCACGTATTACGTATAACGTATAACGTATAACGTATAACGTATAACGTAGAACGTATAACGTATCAGGTATAACGTATTACGAATTACGTATAACGTATAACGTATAACGTATAACGTATAACGTATAACGTATAACGTATAACGTATAACGTATAACGTATAACGTATAACGTATAACGTATAACGTATAACGTATAACGTATAACGTATAACGTGTAACGTATAACGTATAACGCATAACGTATAACGTATAACGTATAACCTATGACGTATAACGTATAACGTATAACGTATAACGTATAACGTATAACGTATAACGTATAACGTATAACGTACAACGTATAACGTATAACGTATAACGTATAACGTATAACGTATAACGTATAACGTATAACGTATAACGTATAACGTATAACGTATAACGTATAACGTATAACGTATAACGTATAACGTATAGCGTATAACGTATAACGTATAACGTATAACGTATGCCGTATATCGTATAACGTATAACGTATAACGTATCACGAATAACGTAATACGTATAACGCATAACGTATAACGTATAACGTATAACGTATAACGTATAACATCTAACGTATAACGTGTAACGTATAACGTATAACATGTATCGTATAACTTATGACATATAACTTATAACGTATAACGTATAACGTATAACTTGTAACGAAAAACGTATAACGAATAACGTAAAACGTATGAAGCATTACATACTACGTATAACGTATAGCGTATAACGTATAACGTATAGCGTATAACGTATAACGTATAACGTATAACGTATTCCGTATAACGTATAACGTATAACGTATAACGTATAACGTATCACGAATAACGTAAAACGTATAACGCAAAACGTATAACGTATAACGTGTAACGAAGAACGTATAACGAATATCGTAAAACGTATTACGTAGTACATATTTCGTATAACGTATAACGTATAAAGTATAACGTATAACGTATAACGTATAACGTATAACGTATGACGTATAACGTATAACGTATACCGTATAACGTATAAAGAATAACGTATAACGTATAACGTATAACGTATAACGTATAACGTATAACGAATAAAGTATGACGTATAACGTATGACGTATATCGTATAACGTATAACGTATAACGTATAACGTATAACGTATAACGTATAACGTATAACGTATAACGTATTACGTATAACGTATAACGTATAACGTATAACGTATAACGTATAACGTACAACGAATAACGTATAACGTATAACGTATAACGTATAACGTATAACGTATAACGTATAACGTATAACATCTAACGTATAACGTGTAACGTATAACGTATAACGTATAACGTATGACGTATAACGTATAACGTATAACGTATAACGTATAACGTATGACGTATAACGTATAACGTATAACGTATAACGTATAAAGAATAACGTATAACGTATAACGTATAACGTATAACGTATAACGTATAACGTATAACGTATAACATCTAACGTATAACGTGTAACGTATAACGTATAACGTATAACGTATAACGTATAACGTATAACGTATAACGTATAACGTATAACGTATGACGTATAACGTATAACGTATAACGTATAACGTATAAAGAATAACGTATAACGTATAACGTATAACGTATAACGTATAACGTATAACGTATAAAGAATAACGTATAACGTATAACGTATAACGTATAACGTATAACGTATAACGAATAAAGTATGACGTATAACGTATGACGTATATCGTATAACGTATAACGTATAACGTATAACGTATAACGTATAACGTATAACGTATAACGTATAACGTATAACGTCTAACGTATAACGTATAACGTATAACGTATAACGTATAACGTATAACGTATAACGTATAACGTATAACGTATTACGTATAACGTATAACGTATAACGTATAACGTATAACGTATAACGTATAACGTATAACGTATAACGTATAACGTATAACGTATTACGTATAACGTATAACGTATAACGTATAACGTATAACGTATAACGTATAACGTATAACGTATAACGTATAACGTATGATGTATAACGTATAACGTATAACGTATAACGTATAAAGAATAACGTATAACGTATAACGTATAACGTATAACGTATAACGTATAACGTATAACGAATAACGTATGACGTATAACGTATGACGTATAACGTATAACGTATAACGTATAACGTATAACGTATAACGTACAACGTATAACGTATAACGTATAACGTATAACGTATAACGTATAACGTATAAAGAATAGCGTATAACGTATAACGTATAACGTATAACGTATAACGTATAACGTATAAAGAATAACGTATAACGTATAACGTATAACGTATAACGTATAACGTATAACGAATAAAGTATGACGTATAACGTATGACGTATATCGTATAACGTATAACGTATAACGTATAACGTATAACGTATAACGTATAACGTATAACGTATAACGTATAACGTA